>NC_090336.1:74245924-74468204 GCF_035084215.1 Heptranchias perlo
CAAAGAACAAGAAGCCACTGAAGACGATGTTGACTGAGGCGGAGCGGGAGCCAGCAGATTCTGAGAGGTGGGCCTCCTTACACCAGCCTGACTGGGAAAGGCACGGTTTTGGTGCAATCTTCTCCTCTTGACTGGACCTGGTATCCAGACGCTGCCCAACACAACTACCTCCAAACAACACGCCCGCCCTCCCAGCGCCTCCGGCAGACACCCCATCTGCACCGGTCCAAAGTGGTCAGCCTTGACCACGGACAGCGAGTATTCTCAGTGCCTCGACTGACTTGGAATTCGATTCCCGGAGAGGTTGTTGGACCTCGCAGGAGGCTGAGATACCTCAGACCTGCCTCTTGGTACCTGAGTGTCAAGGGCAGCCTCGTGATATGCCAGGCCTCGTTCCATTAGATCCATGTCACCGAGCCAGCTAATACTCAACAAAATGAGACTTACATTGATTGTAGCTCGGCCAAGGTTGTCTTTGCATCTTCCACCTCATGCCAAGTGGATGTTAACTGTGCACAAGGTATCGCCACAGGGCGACGTGCAGAGAGGAGCTTGGTATGTGTCTCAGCGAGCAATGCTTTCAGCCTCTCGATCTCTCTCTCCTTCTGCACAATTCCTGTGTTCAGACAGACGACCCTGTCAATTACAGTGAGAATAGTTAGAACTGGATCAGAGAGTGAGCTGGATTCTCCAGTGAGAATAGTCAGAACTGGATCAGGGACTGAACTGGATTCTGAGTGAGAATAGTCAGAACTGGATCAGGGACTGAACTGGATTCTGAGTGAGAATAGTCAGAACTGGATCAGGGACTGAGCTGGATTCTGAGTGAGAATAGTCAGAATTGGATCAGAGAGTGAGCTGGATTCTCCAGTGAGAATAGTCAGAACTGGATCAGGGACTGAGCTGGATTCTGAGTAAGAATAGTCAGAATTGGATCAGAGAGTGAGCTGGATTCTCCAGTGAGAATAGTCAGAACTGGATCAGGGACTGAGCTGAATTCTGAGTGAGAATAGTCAGAATTGGATAAGGGACTGAACTGGATTCTGAGTGAGAATAGTCAGAAATGGATCAGGGACTGAACTGGATTCTGAGTGAGAATAGTCAGAACTGGATCAGGGACTGAGCTGGATTCCGAGTGAGAATAGTCAGAACTGGATCAGGGACTGAACTGGATTCTGAGTGAGAATAGTCAGAACTGGATCAGGGACTGAACTGGATTCTGAGTGAGAATAGTCAGAACTGGATCAGGGACTGAACTGGATTCTACAGTGAGAATAGTCAGAACTGGACGAGGGACTGAACTGGATTCTGGGTGAGAATAGTCAGAACTGGATCAGGGACTGAACTGGATTCTCCAGTGAGAATAGTCAGAACTGGATCAGGGACTGAACTGGATTCTGAGTGAGAATAGTCAGAACTGGATCACGGACTGAACTGGATTCTGAGTGAGAATAGTCAGAACTGGATCAGGGACTGAGCTGGATTCTGAGTGAGAATAGTCAGAACTGGATCAGAGACTGAACTGGATTCTGAGTGAGAATAGTCAGAATTGGATTAGGGACTGAACTGGATTCTGAGTGAGAATAGTCAGAACTGGATCATGGACTGAACTGGATTCTCCAGTGAGAATAGTCAGAACTGGATCAGGGACTGAGCTGGATTCTGAGTGAGAATAGTCAGAACTGGATCAGGGACTGACCTGGATTCTGAGTGAGAATAGTCAGAACTGGATCAGAGACTGAGCTGGATTCTCCAGTGTGAATAGTCAGAACTGGATCAGGGACTGAGCTGGATTCTGAGTGAGAATAGTCAGAACTGGATCAGGGACTGAACTGGATTCTGAGTGAGAATAGTCAGAACTGGATCAGGGACTGAGCTGGATTCTCCAGTGAGAATAGTCAGAACTGGATCATGGACTGAACTGGATTCTCCAGTGAGAATAGTCAGAACTGGATCACGGACTGAGCTGGATTCTGAGTGAGAATAGTCAGAACTGGATCAGGGACTGAACTGGATTCTGAGTAAGAATAGTCAGAATTGGATCAGGGACTGAACTGGATTCTCCAGTGAGAATAGTCAGAACTGGATCACGGACTGAGCTGGATTCTGAGTGAGAATAGTCAGAACTGGATCAGAGAGTGAACTGGATTCTGAGTGAGAATAGTCAGAACTGGATCAGAGAGTGAACTGGATTCTGAGTGAGAACAGTCAGAATTGGATCAGGGACTGAACTGGATTCTGGGTGAGAATAGTCAGAATTGGATCAGGGACTGAGCTGGATTCTCCAGTGAGAATAGTCAGAACTTGATCAGGGACTGAGCCGGATTCTGAGTGAGAATAGTCAGAACTGGATCAGGGACTGAGCCGGATTCTGAGTGAGAATAGTCAGAACTGGATCAGGGACTGAGCTGGATTCTGAGTGAGAATAGTCAGAACTGGATCGGGGACTGAGCTGGATTCTCCAGTGAGAATAGTCAGAACTGGATCAGGGACTGAGCCGGATTCTGAGTGAGAATAGTCAGAACTGGATCAGGGACTGAGCCGGATTCTGAGTGAGAATAGTCAGAACTGGATCAGGGACTGAACTGGATTCTACAGTGAGAATAGTCAGAACTGGATCAGGGACTGAACTGGATTCTGAGTGAGAATAGTCAGAACTGGATCAGGGACTGATCTGGATTCTGAGTGAGAATAGTCAGAACTGGATCAGGGACTGAACTGGATTCTACAGTGAGAATAGTCAGAACTGGATCAGAGAATGAACTGGATTCTGAGTGAGAATAGTCAGAACTGGATCAGGGACTGAGCTGGATTCTGAGTGAGAATAGTCAGAACTGGATCAGGGACTGAACTGGATTCTACAGTGAGAATAGTCAGAACTGGATCAGGGACTGAACTGGAATCTGAGTGAGAATAGTCAGAACTGGATCATGGACTGAGCCGGATTCTGAGTGAGAATAGTCAGAACTGGATCAGGGACTGAGCTGGATTCTGAGTGAGAATAGTCAGAACTGGATCAGGGACTGAACTGGATTCTCCAGTGAGAATAGTCAGAACTGGATCAGGGACTGAGCTGGATTCTGAGTGAGAATAGTCAGAACTGGATCAGGGACTGAGCTGGATTCTGAGTGAGAATAGTCAGAACTGGATCAGAGACTGAACTGGATTCTGAGTGAGAATAGTCAGAACTGGATCAGGGACTGAACTGGATTCTGAGTGAGAATAGTGAGAACTGGATCAGGGACTGAGCTGGATTCTGAGTGAGAATAGTCAGAACTGGATCATGGACTGAACTGGATTCTCCAGTGAGAATAGTCAGAACTGGATCAGGGACTGAGCTGGATTCTGAGTGAGAATAGTCAGAACTGGATCAGGGACTGACCTGGATTCTGAGTGAGAATAGTCAGAACTGGATCAGGGAATGAGCTGGATTCTCCAGTGTGAATAGTCAGAACTGGATCAGGGACTGAGCTGGATTCTGAGTGAGAATAGTCAGAACTGGATCAGGGACTGAGCTGGATTCTGAGTGAGAATAGTCAGAACTGGATCAGGGACTGAGCTGGATTCTCCAGTGAGAATAGTCAGAACTGGATCATGGACTGAACTGGATTCTCCAGTGAGAATAGTCAGAACTGGATCACGGACTGAGCTGGATTCTGAGTGAGAATAGTCAGAACTGGATCAGAGAGTGAACTGGATTCTGAGTGAGAATAGTCAGAACTGGATCAGAGAGTGAACTGGATTCTGAGTGAGAATAGTTAGAATTGGATCAGGGACTGAACCGGATTCTGAGTGAGAATAGTCAGAACTGGATCAGGGACTGAGCTGGATTCTGAGTGAGAATAGTCAGAACTGGATCAGGGACTGAGCTGGATTCTCCAGTGAGAATAGTCAGAACTGGATCAGGGACTGAGCCGGATTCTGAGTGAGAATAGTCAGAACTGGATCAGGGACTGAGCCGGATTCTGAGTGAGAATAGTCTGAACTGGATCAGGGACTGAGCTGGATTCTCCAGTGAGAATAGTCAGAACTGGATCAGGGACTGAGCCGGATTCTGAGTGAGAATAGTCAGAACTGGATCAGGGACTGAGCCGGATTCTGAGTGAGAATAGTCAGAACTGGATCAGGGACTGAACTGGATTCTACAGTGAGAATAGTCAGAACTGGATCAGGGACTGAACTGGATTCTGAGTGAGAATAGTCAGAACTGGATCAGGGACTGATCTGGATTCTGAGTGAGAATAGTCAGAACTGGATCAGGGACTGAACTGGATTCTACAGTGAGAATAGTCAGAACTGGATCAGAGAATGAACTGGATTCTGAGTGAGAATAGTCAGAACTGGATCAGGGACTGAGCTGGATTCTGAGTGAGAATAGTCAGAACTGGATCAGGGACTGAACTGGATTCTCCAGTGAGAATAGTCAGAACTGGATCAGGGACTGAGCTGGATTCTGAGTGAGAATAGTCAGAACTGGATCAGGGACTGAGCTGGATTCTGAGTGAGAATAGTCAGAACTGGATCAGGGACTGAGCTGGATTCTGAGTGAGAATAGTCAGAATTGGATCATGGACTGAACTGGATTCTGAGTGAGAATAGTCAGAACTGGATCAGGGACTGAGCTGGATTCTCCAGTGAGAATAGTCAGAACTGGATCATGGACTGAACTGGATTCTCCAGTGAGAATAGTCAGAACTGGATCACGGACTAAGGTGGATTCTGAGTGAGAATAGTCAGAACTGGATCAGGGACTGTGCTGGATTCTGGGTGAGAATAGTCAGAACTGGATCAGGGACTGAACTGGATTCTACAGTGAGAATAGTCAGAACTGGATCAGGGACTGAACTGGATTCTGAGTGAGAATAGTCAGAACTGGATCAGTGACTGAGCTGGATTCTGAATGAGAATAGTCAGAACTGGATCAGGGACTGAACTGGATTCTCCACTGAGAATAGTCAGAACTGGATCAGGGACTGAGCCGGATTCTCCACTGAGAATAGTCAGAACTGGATCAGGTACTGAGCTGGATTCTCCAGTGAGAATAGTCAGAACTGGATCAGGGACTGAACTGGATTCTGAGTGAGAATAGTCAGAACTGGATCAGAGACTGAACTGGATTCTGAGTGAGAATAGTCAGAATTGGATCATGGACTGAACTGGATTCTGAGTGAGAATAGTCAGAACTGGATCACGGACTGAACTGGATTCTGAGTGAGATAGTCAGAACTGGATCAGTGACTGAGCTGGATTCTGAGTGAGAATAGTCAGAACTGGATCAGGGAATGAGCTGGATTCTGAGTGAGAATAGTCAGAACTGGATCAAGGACTGAACTGGATTCTGAGTGAGAATAGTCAGAACTGGTCATGGACTGAACTGGATTCTGAGTGAGAATAGGCAGAACTGGATCAGGGACTGAACTGGATTCTGAGTGAGAATAGTCAGAACTGGATCTGGGAATGAGCTGGATTCTGAGTGAGAATAGTCAGAACTGGATCAAGGACTGAACTGGATTCTGAGTGAGAACAGTCAGAACTGGATCAGGGACTGAACTGCATTCTGAGTGAGAATAGTCAGAACTGGATCAGGGACTGAACTGGATTCTGATGAGAATAGTCAGAACTGGATCAGGGACTGAGCCGAATTCTGAGTGAGAATAGTCAGAACTGGATCAGGGACTGAGCCGGATTCTGAGTGAGAATAGTCAGAACTGGATCAGGGACTGAGCTGGATTCTGAGTGAGAATAGTCAGAACTGGATCAGGGACTGAACTGGATTCTGAGTGAGAATAGTCAGAACTGGATCATGGACTGAACTGGATTCTCCAGTGAGAATAGTCAGAACTGGATCAGGGACTGAGCTGGATTCTGAGTGAGAATAGTCAGAACTGGATCAGGGACTGACCTGGATTCTGAGTGAGAATAGTCAGAACTGGATCAGAGACTGAGCTGGATTCTCCAGTGTGAATAGTCAGAACTGGATCAGGGACTGAGCTGGATTCTGAGTGAGAATAGTCAGAACTGGATCAGGGACTGAACTGGATTCTACAGTGAGAATAGTCAGAACTGGATCAGAGAATGAACTGGATTCTGAGTGAGAATAGTCAGAACTGGATCAGGGACTGAGCTGGATTCTGAGTGAGAATAGTCAGAACTGGATCAGGGACTGAACTGGATTCTCCAGTGAGAATAGTCAGAACTGGATCAGGGACTGAGCTGGATTCTGAGTGAGAATAGTCAGAACTGGATCAGGGACTGAGCTGGATTCTGAGTGAGAATAGTCAGAACTGGATCAGGGACTGAGCTGGATTCTGAGTGAGAATAGTCAGAATTGGATCATGGAATGAACTGGATTCTGAGTGAGAATAGTCAGAACTGGATCAGGGACTGAGCTGGATTCTCCAGTGAGAATAGTCAGAACTGGATCATGGACTGAACTGGATTCTCCAGTGAGAATAGTCAGAACTGGATCACGGACTAAGGTGGATTCTGAGTGAGAATAGTCAGAACTGGATCAGGGACTGTGCTGGATTCTGGGTGAGAATAGTCAGAACTGGATCAGGGACTGAACTGGATTCTACAGTGAGAATAGTCAGAACTGGATCAGGGACTGAACTGGATTCTGAGTGAGAATAGTCAGAACTGGATCAGTGACTGAGCTGGATTCTGAATGAGAATAGTCAGAACTGGATCAGGGACTGAACTGGATTCTCCACTGAGAATCGTCAGAACTGGATCAGGGACTGAGCCGGATTCTCCACTGAGAATAGTCAGAACTGGATCAGGTACTGAGCTGGATTCTCCAGTGAGAATAGTCAGAACTGGATCAGGGACTGAACTGGATTCTGAGTGAGAATAGTCAGAACTGGATCAGAGACTGAACTGGATTCTGAGTGAGAATAGTCAGAATTGGATCATGGACTGAACTGGATTCTGAGTGAGAATAGTCAGAACTGGATCACGGACTGAACTGGATTCTGAGTGAGAATAGTCAGAACTGGATCAGTGACTGAGCTGGATTCTGAGTGAGAATAGTCAGAACTGGATCAGGGAATGAGCTGGATTCTGAGTGAGAATAGTCAGAACTGGATCAAGGACTGAACTGGATTCTGAGTGAGAATAGTCAGAACTGGTCATGGACTGAACTGGATTCTGAGTGAGAATAGGCAGAACTGGATCAGGGACTGAACTGGATTCTGAGTGAGAATAGTCAGAACTGGATCTGGGAATGAGCTGGATTCTGAGTGAGAATAGTCAGAACTGGATCAAGGACTGAACTGGATTCTGAGTGAGAACAGTCAGAACTGGATCAGGGACTGAACTGCATTCTGAGTGAGAATAGTCAGAACTGGATCAGGGACTGAACTGGATTCTGATGAGAATAGTCAGAACTGGATCAGGGACTGAACTGGATTCTGAGTGAGAATAGTCAGAACTGGATCATGGACTGAACTGCATTCTGAGTGAGAATAGTCAGAACTGGATCAGGGACTGAGCCGAATTCTGAGTGAGAATAGTCAGAACTGGATCAGGGACTGAGCCGGATTCTGAGTGAGAATAGTCAGAACTGGATCAGGGACTGAGCTGGATTCTGAGTGAGAATAGTCAGAACTGGATCAGGGACTGAGCTGGATTCTCCAGTGAGAATAGTCAGAACTGGATCAGGGACTGAGACGGATTCTGAGTGAGAATAGTCAGAACTGGATCAGGGACTGAGCCGGATTCTGAGTGAGAATAGTGAGAACTGGATCAGGGACTGAACTGGATTCTGGGTGAGAATAGTCAGAATTGGATCAGGGACTGAGCTGGATTCTCCAGTGAGAATAGTCAGAACTGGATCAGGGACTGAGCCGGATTCTGAGTGAGAATAGTCAGAACTGGATCAGGGACTGAACTGGATTCTGGGTGAGAATAGTCAGAATTGGATCAGGGACTGAGCTGGATTCTCCAGTGAGAATAGTCAGAACTGGATCAGGGACTGAGCCGGATTCTGAGTGAGAATAGTCAGAACTGGATCAGGGACTGAACTGGATTCTACAGTGAGAATAGTCAGAACTGGATCAGGGACTGAACTGGATTCTGAGTGAGAATAGTCAGAACTGGATCAGGGACTGATCTGGATTCTGAGTGAGAATAGTCAGAACTGGATCAGGGACTGAACTGGATTCTACAGTGAGAATAGTCAGAACTGGATCAGGGACTGAACTGGAATCTGAGTGAGAATAGTCAGAACTGGATCATGGACTGAGCCGGATTCTGAGTGAGAATAGTCAGAACTGGATCAGGGACTGAGCTGGATTCTGAGTGAGAATAGTCAGAACTGGATCAGGGACTGAACTGGATTCTCCAGTGAGAATAGTCAGAACTGGATCAGGGACTGAGCTGGATTCTGAGTGAGAATAGTCAGAACTGGATCAGGGACTGAGCTGGATTCTGAGTGAGAATAGTCGCAACTGGATCAGAGACTGAACTGGATTCTGAGTGAGAATAGTCAGAATTGGATCAGGGACTGAACTGGATTCTGAGTGAGAATAGTCAGAACTGGATCAGTGACTGAGCTGGATTCTGAGTGAGAATAGTCAGAACTGGATCAGGGACTGAGCTGGATTCTGAGTGAGAATAGTCAGAACTGGATCAGGGACTGAGCTGGATTCTGAGTGAGAATAGTCAGAATTGGATCATGGACTGAACTGGATTCTGAGTGAGAATAGTCAGAACTGGATCAGGGACTGAGCTGGATTCTCCAGTGAGAATAGTCAGAACTGGATCATGGACTGAACTGGATTCTCCAGTGAGAATAGTCAGAACTGGATCACGGACTGAGCTGGATTCTGAGTGAGAATAGTCAGAACTGTATCAGGGACTGAGCTGGATTCTGGGTGAGAATAGTCAGAACTGGATCAGGGACTGAACTGGATTCTACAGTGAGAATAGTCAGAACTGGATCAGGGACTGAACTGGATTCTGAGTGAGAATCGTCAGAACTGGATCAGTGACTGAGCCGGATTCTGAATGAGAATAGTCAGAACTGGATCAGGGACTGAACTGGATTCTCCACTGAGAATAGTCAGAACTGGATCAGGGAATGAGCCGGATTCTCCACTGAGAATAGTCAGAACTGGATCAAGGACTGAACTGGATTCTGCAGTGAGAATAGTCAGAACTAGACCAGGGACTGAACTGGATTCTGAGAGAGATTAGTCAGAACTGGATCATGGACTGAACTGGATTCTGTGTGAGAATAGTCAGAACTGGATCAGGGACTAGGCCGGATTCTGAGTGAGAATAGTCAGAACTGGATCAGGGACTGAACTGGATTCTACAGTGAGAATTGTCAGAACTGGATCAGGGACTGAACTGGATTCTGAGTGAGAATAGTCAGAACTGGATCAGGGACTGAACTGGATTCTGAGTGAGAATATTCAGAACTGGATCAGGGACTGAACTGGATTCTGATTGAGAATAGTCAGAACTGGATCACGGACTGAACTGGATCCTGAGTGAGAATAGTCAGAACTGGATCAGAGACTGAACTGGATTCTACAGTGAGAATAGTCAGAACTGGATCATGGACTGAACTTGATTCTGTGTGAGAATAGTCAGAACTGGATCAGGGACTGAACTTGATTCTGTGTGAGAATAGTCAGAACTGGATCAAGGACTGAACTGGTTTCTACAGTGAGAATAGTCAGAACTGGATCAGGGACTGAACTGGATTCTGAGTGAGAATAGACAGAATTGGATCAGGGACTGAACTGGATTCTACAGTGAGAATAGTCAGAACTGGATCAGGGACGGAACTGGATTCTGAGTGAGAATAGTCAAAACTGGATCACGGACTGAACTGGATTCTGAGTGAGAATAGTCAGAACTGGGTCACGGACTGAACTGGATTCTACAGTGAGAATAGTCAGAACTGGATCAGAGACTGAACTGGATTCTGAGTGAGAATAGTCACAACTGGATCAGAGATTGAACTGCATTCTGAATGAGAATAGTCAGAACTGGGTCACGGACTGAACTGGATTCTACACTGAGAATAGTCAGAACTGGATCAGAGACTGAACTGGATTCTGAGTGAGAATAGTCAGAATTGGATCAGGGACTGAGCTGGATTCTCCAGTGAGAATAGTCAGAACTGGATCAGTGACTGAGCCTGATTCTGAATGAGAATAGTTAGAACTGGAACAGCGACTTTGCCGGATTCTCCACTGAGAATAGTCAGAACTGGATCAGGTACTGAGCTGGATTCTCCAGTGAGAATAGTCAGAATTGGATCAGGGACTGAGCTGGATTCTCCAGTGAGAATAGTCAGAACTGGATCAGAGACTGAACTGGATTCTGAGTGAGAATAGTCAGAACTGGATCATGGTCTGAACTGGATTCTGAGTGAGAATAGTCAGAACTGGATCATGGTCTGAACTGGATTCTGAGTGAGAATAGTCAGAACTGGATCACGGACTGAACTGGATTCTGAGTGAGAACAGTCAGAACTGGATCAGGGAATGAGCTGGATTCTGAGTGAGAATAGTCAGAACTGGATCAAGGACTGAACTGGATTGTGAGTGAGAATAGTCAGAACTGGTCATGGACTGAACTGGATTCTGAGTGAGAATAGTCAGAACTGGATCCGGGACTGAACTGGATTCTGAGTGACAATAGTCAGAACTGGATCAGGGACTTAACTGGATTCTGATGAGAATAGTCAGAACTGGATCAGGGACTGAACTGGATTCTGAGTGAGAATAGTCAGAACTGGATCATGGACTGAACTGCATTCTGAGTGAGAATAGTCAGAACTGGATCAGGGACTGAACTGGATTCTGATGAGAATAGTCAGAACTGGATCAGGGACTGAACTGGATTATTTGTGAGAATAGTTAGAACTGGATCAGGGACTGAACTGGATTCTGAGTGAGAATAGTCAGAACTGGATCATGGACTGAACTGGATTCTACAGTGAGAATATTCAGAACTGGATCAGGGACTGAGCTGGATTCTGAGTGAGAATAGTCAGAACTGGATCAGGGACTGAGCTGGATTCTGCGTTAGAATAGTCAGAACTGGATCAGGGACTGAACTGGATTCTGCAGTGAGAATAGTCAGAACTGGACCAGGGACTGAACTGGATTCTGAGAGAGATTAGTCAGAACTGGATCATGGACTGAACTGGATTCTGTGTGAGAATAGTCAGAACTGGATCAGGGACTGAGCCGGATTCTGAATGAGAATAGTCAGAACTGGATCAGGGACTGAACTGGATTCTACAGTGAGAATTGTCAGAACTGGATCAGGGACTGAACTGGATTCTGAGTGAGAATATTCAGAACTGGATCAGGGACTGAACTGGATTCTGATTGAGAATAGTCAGAACTGGATCACGGACTGAACTGGATCCTGAGTGAGAATAGTCAGAACTGGATCAGAGACTGAACTGGATTCTACAGTGAGAATAGTCAGAACTGGATCATGGACTGAACTTGATTCTGTGTGAGAATAGTCAGAACTGGATCAGGGACTGAACTTGATTCTGTGTGAGAATAGTCAGAACTGGATCAGGGATTGAGCTGGATTCTGGGTGAGAATAGTCAGAACTGGATCAGGGACTGAACTGGATTCTACAGTGAGAATAGTCAGAACTGGATCAGGGACTGAACTGGATTCTGAGTGAGAATAGTCAGAATTGGATCAGGGACTGAGCTGGATTCTCCAGTGAGAATAGTCAGAACTGGATCATTGACTGAGCCGGATTCTGAATGAGAATAGTTAGAACTGGATCAGCGACTGAGCCGGATTCTCCACTGAGAATAGTCAGAACTGGATCAGGTACTGAGCTGGATTCTCCAGTGAGAATAGTCAGAATTGGATCAGGGACTGAGCTGGATTCTCCAGTGAGAATAGTCAGAACTGGATCAGGGACTGAACTGGATTCTGAGTGAGAATAGTCAGAACTGGATCAGGGACTGAACTGGATTCTGAGTGAGAATAGTCAGAACTGGATCATGGACTGAACTGCATTCTGAGTGAGAATAGTCAGAACTGGATCAGGGACTGAACTGGATTCTGATGAGAATAGTCAGAACTGGATCAGGGACTGAACTGGATTATTTGTGAGAATAGTTAGAACGGGATCAGGGACTGAACTGGATTCTGAGTGAGAATAGTCAGAACTGGATCATGGACTGAACTGGATTCTACAGTGAGAATAGTCAGAACTGGATCAGGGACTGAGCTGGATTCTGAGTGAGAATAGTCAGAACTGGATCAGGGACTGAGCTGGATTCTGCGTTAGAATAGTCAGAACTGGATCAGGGACTGAACTGGATTCTGCAGTGAGAATAGTCAGAACTGGACCAGGGACTGAACTGGATTCTGAGAGAGATTAGTCAGAACTGGATCATGGACTGAACTGGATTCTGTGTGAGAATAGTCAGAACTGGATCAGGGACTGAGCCGGATTCTGAATGAGAATAGTCAGAACTGGATCAGGGACTGAACTGGATTCTACAGTGAGAATTGTCAGAACTGGATCAGGGACTGAACTGGATTCTGAGTGAGAATATTCAGAACTGGATCAGGGACTGAACTGGATTCTGATTGAGAATAGTCAGAACTGGATCACGGACTTAACTGGATCCTGAGTGAGAATAGTCAGAACTGGATCAGAGACTGAACTGGATTCTACAGTGAGAATAGTCAGAACTGGATCATGGACTGAACTTGATTCTGTGTGAGAATAGTCAGAACTGGATCAGGGACTGAACTTGATTCTGTGTGAGAATAGTCAGAACTGGATCAGGGATTGAGCTGGATTCTGGGTGAGAATAGTCAGAACTGGATCAGGGACTGAACTGGATTCTACAGTGAGAATAGTCAGAACTGGATCAGGGACTGAACTGGATTCTGAGTGAGAATAGTCAGAATTGGATCAGGGACTGAGCTGGATTCTCCAGTGAGAATAGTCAGAACTGGATCAGTGACTGAGCCGGATTCTGAATGAGAATAGTTAGAACTGGATCAGCGACTGAGCCGGATTCTCCACTGAGAATAGTCAGAACTGGATCAGGTACTGAGCTGGATTCTCCAGTGAGAATAGTCAGAATTGGATCAGGGACTGAGCTGGATTCTCCAGTGAGAATAGTCAGAACTGGATCAGGGACTGAACTGGATTCTGAGTGAGAATAGTCAGAACTGGATCAGGGACTGAACTGGATTCTGAGTGAGAATAGTCAAAACTGGATCAGGGACTGAACTGGATTCTGAGTGAGAATAGTCAGAACTGGATCAGGGAATGAGCTGGATTCTGAGTGAGAATAGTCAGAACTGGATCAGGGACTGAACTGGATTCTGAGTGAGAATAGTCAGAACTGGATCAGGGACTGAGCTGGATTCTGAGTGAGAATAGTCAGAACTGGATCAGGGACTGAACTGGATTCTGAGTGAGAATAGTCAAAACTGGATCAGGGACTGAACTGGATTCTGAGTGAGAATAGTCAGAATTGGATCAGGGTCTGAACTGGATTCTCCAGTGAGAATAGTCAGAACTGGATCAGGGACTGAGCTGGATTCTGAGTGAGAATAGTCAGAACTGGATCAGGGACTGAACTGGATTCTGAGTGAGAATAGTCAAAACTGGATCAGGGACTGAACTGGATTCTGAGTGAGAATAGTCAGAATTGGATCAGGGTCTGAAATGGATTCTCCAGTGATTATAGTCAGAACTGGGTCACGGACTGAACTGGATTCTGAGTGAGAATAGTCAGAACTGGATCAGAGATTGAACTGCATTCTGAATGAGAATAGTCAGAACTGGGTCACGGACTGAACTGGATTCTACAGTGAGAATAGTCAGAACTGGATCAGAGACTGAACTGGATTCTGAGTGAGAATAGTCAGAATTGGATCAGGGACTGAGCTGGATTCTCCAGTGAGAATAGTCAGAACTGGATCAGTGACTGAGCCGGATTCTGAATGAGAATAGTTGGAACTGGATCAGCGACTGAGCCGGATTCTCCACTGAGAATAGTCAGAACTGGATCAGGTACTGAGTTGGATTCTCCAGTGAGAAAAGTCAGAATTGGATCAGGGACTGAGCTGGATTCTCCCGTGAGAATAGTCAGAACTGGATCAGGGACTGAACTGGATTCTGAGTGAGAATAGTAAGAACTGGATCAGAGACTGAACTGGATTCTGAGTGAGAATTGTCAGAACTGGATCATGGTCTGAACTGGATTCTGAGTGAGAATAGTCAGAACTGGATCAGGGACGGAACTGGATTCTGAGTGAGAATAGTCAGAACTGGATCATGGACTGAACTGGATTCTGATTGAGAATAGTCAGAACTGGTCATGGACTGAACTGGATTCTGAGTGAGAATAGTCAGAACTGGATCAGGGACGGAACTGGATTCTGAGTGAGAATAGTCAGAACTGGATCAGGGAATGAGCTGGATTCTGAGTGAGAATAGTCAGAACTGGATCAGGGACTGAACTGGATTCTGAGTGAGAATAGTCAGAACTGGATCAGGGACTGAGCTGGATTCTGAGTGAGAATAGTCAGAACTGGATCAGGGACTGAACTGGATTCTGAGTGAGAATAGTCAAAACTGGATCAGGGACTGAACTGGATTCTGAGTGAGAATAGTCAGAATTGGATCAGGGTCTGAACTGGATTCTCCAGTGAGAATAGTCAGAACTGGATCAGGGACTGAGCTGGATTCTGAGTGAGAATAGTCAGAACGGGATCAGGGACTGAACTGGATTCTGAGTGAGAATAGTCAAAACTGGATCAGGGACTGAACTGGATTCTGAGTGAGAATAGTCAGAATTGGATCAGGGTCTGAACTGGATTCTGAGTGAGAATAGTCAGAACTGGGTCACGGACTGAACTGGATTCTGAGTGAGAATAGTCGGAACTGGATCAGGGACTGAACTGGATTCTGAGTGTGAATAGTCAGAATTGGATCAGGGTCTGAACTGGATTCTGAGTGAGAATAGTCAGAACTGGATCAGGGACTGAGCTGGATTCTGAGTGAGAATAGTCAGAACTGGATCAGGGACTGAACTGGATTCTGAGTGAGAATAGTCAAAACTGGATCAGGGACTTAACTGGATTCTGAGTGAGAATAGTCAGAATGGATCAGGGTCTGAACTGGATTCTCCAGTGAGAATAGTCAGAACTGGGTCACGGACTGAACTGGATTCTGAGTGAGAATAGTCGGAACTGGATCAGGGACTGAACTGGATTCTGAGTGAGAATAGTCAGAACAGGATCAGGGAATGAACTGGATTCTGAGTGAGAATAGTCAGAACTGGATCAGGGACTGAGCTGGATTCTCAGTGAGAATCGTCAGAACTGGATCAGAGACTGAACTGGATTCTGATGAGAATATTCAGAACTGGATCAGGGACTGAACTGGATTCTGAGTGAGAATAGTCAGAACTGGATCAGAGACTGAACTGGATTCTGAGTGAGAATAGTCAGAACTGGATCATGGTCTGAACTGGATTCTGAGTGAGAATAGTCAGAACTGGATCACGGACTGAACTGGATTCTGAGTGAGAATAGTCAGAACTGGATCATGGACTGAACTGGATTCTGAGTGAGAATAGTCAGAACTGGTCATGGACTGAACTGGATTCTGAGTGAGAATAGTCAGAACTGGATCAGGGACGGAACTGGATTCTGAGTGAGAATAGTCAGAACTGGATCAGGGAATGAGCTGGATTCTGAGTGAGAATAGTCAGAACTGGATCAGGGACTGAACTGGATTCTGAGTGAGAATAGTCAGAACTGGATTAGGGACTGAGCTGGATTCTGAGTGAGAATAGTCAGAACTGGATCAGGGACTGAACTGGATTCTGAGTGAGAATAGTCAAAACTGGATCAGGGACTGAACTAGATTCTGAGTGAGAATAGTCAGAATTGGATCAGGGTCTGAACTGGATTCTCCAGTGAGAATAGTCAGAACTGGATCAGGGACTGAGCTGGATTCTGAGTGAGAATAGTCAGAACTGGATCAGGGACTGAACTGGATTCTGAGTGAGAATATTCAAAACTTGATCAGGGACTGAACTGGATTCTGAGTGAGAATAGTCAGAATTGGATCAGGGTCTGAAATGGATTCTCCAGTGATAATAGTCAGAACTGGGTCACGGACTGAACTGGATTCTGAGTGAGAATAGTCAGAACTGGATCAGAGATTGAACTGCATTCTGAATGAGAATAGTCAGAACTGGGTGACGGACTGAACTGGATTCTACAGTGAGAATAGTCAGAACTGGATCAGAGACTGAACTGGATTCTGAGTGAGAATAGTCAGAATTGGATCAGGGACTGAGCTGGATTCTCCAGTGAGAATAGTCAGAACTGGATCAGTGACTGAGCCGGATTCTGAATGAGAATATTTAGAACTGGATCAGCGACTGAGCCGGATTCTCCACTGAGAATAGTCAGAACTGGATCAGGTACTGAGCTGGATTCTCCAGTGAGAATAGTCAGAATTGGATCAGGGACTGAGCTGGATTCTCCAGTGAGAATAGTCAGAATTGGATCAGGGACTGAGCTGGATTCTCCAGTGAGAATAGTCAGAACTGGATCAGGGAATGAACTGGATTCTGAGTGAGAATAGTCAGAACTGGATCATGGTCTGAACTGGATTCTGAGTGAGAATAGTCAGAACTGGATCACGGACTGAACTGGATTCTGAGTGCGAATAGTCAGAACTGGATCATGGACTGAACTGGATTCTGAGTGAGAATAGTCAGAACTGGTCATGGACTGAACTGGATTCTGAGTGAGAATAGTCAGAACTGGATCAGGGACGGAACTGGATTCTGAGTGAGAATAGTCAGAACTGGATCAGGGAATGAGCTGGATTCTGAGTGAGAATAGTCAGAACTGGATCAGGGACTGAACTGGATTCTGAGTGAGAATAGTCAGAACTGGATCAGGGACTGAGCTGGATTCTGAGTGAGAATAGTCAGAACTGGATCAGGGACTGAACTGGATTCTGAGTGAGAATAGTCAAAACTGGATCAGGGACTGAACTGGATTCTGAGTGAGAATAGTCAGAACTGGATCACGGACTGAACTGGATTCTGAGTGAGAATAGTCAGAACTGGATCATGGACTGAACTGGATTCTGAGTGAGAATAGTCAGAACTGGTCATGGACTGAACTGGATTCTGAGTGAGAATAGTCAGAACTGGATCAGGGACGGAACTGGATTCTGAGTGAGAATAGTCAGAACTGGATCAGGGAATGAGCTGGATTCTGAGTGAGAATAGTCAGAACTGGATCAGGGACTGAACTGGATTCTGAGTGAGAATAGTCAGAACTGGATCAGGGACTGAGCTGGATTCTGAGTGAGAATAGTCAGAACTGGATCAGGGACTGAACTGGATTCTGAGTGAGAATAGTCAGAACTGGATCAGGGACTGAACTGGATTCTGAGTGAGAATAGTCAGAATTGGATCAGGGTCTGAACTGGATTCTCCAGTGAGAATAGTCAGAACTGGATCAGGGACTGAGCTGGATTCTGAGTGAGAATAGTCAGAACTGGATCAGGGACTGAACTGGATTCTGAGTGAGAATAGTCAAAACTGGATCAGGGACTGAACTGGATTCTGAGTGAGAATAGTCAGAATTGGATCAGGGTCTGAAATGGATTCTCCAGTGATAATAGTCAGAACTGGGTCACGGACTGAACTGGATTCTGAGTGAGAATAGTCAGAACTGGATCAGAGATTGAACTGCATTCTGAATGAGAATAGTCAGAACTGGGTCACGGACTGAACTGGATTCTACAGTGAGAATAGTCAGAACTGGATCAGAGACTGAACTGGATTCTGAGTGAGAATAGTCAGAATTGGATCAGGGTCTGAACTGGATTCTCCAGTGAGAATAGTCAGAACTGGATCAGGGACTGAGCTGGATTCTGAGTGAGAATAGTCAGAACTGGATCAGGGACTGAACTGGATTCTGAGTGAGAATAGTCAAAACTGGATCAGGGACTGAACTGGATTCTGAGTGAGAATAGTCAGAATTGGATCAGGGTCTGAAATGGATTCTCCAGTGATTATAGTCAGAACTGGGTCACGGACTGAACTGGATTCTGAGTGAGAATAGTCAGAACTGGATCAGAGATTGAACTGCATTCTGAATGAGAATAGTCAGAACTGGGTCACGGACTGAACTGGATTCTACAGTGAGAATAGTCAGAACTGGATCAGAGACTGAACTGGATTCTGAGTGAGAATAGTCAGAATTGGATCAGGGACTGAGCTGGAATCTCCAGTGAGAATACTCAGAACTGGATCAGTGACTGAGCCGGATTCTGAATGAGAATAGTTAGAACTGGATCAGCGACTGAGCCGGATTCTCAACTGAGAATAGTCAGAACTGGATCAGTTACTGAGTTGGATTCTCCAGTGAGAAAAGTCAGAATTGGATCAGGGACTGAGCTGGATTCTCCCGTGAGAATAGTCAGAACTGGATCAGGGACTGAACTGGATTCTGAGTGAGAATAGTCAGAACTGGATCAGAGACTGAACTGGATTCTGAGTGAGAATTGTCAGAACTGGATCATGGTCTGAACTGGATTCTAAGTGAGAATAGTCAGAACTGGATCAGGGACGGAACTGGATTCTGAGTGAGAATAGTCAGAACTGGATCATGGACTGAACTGGATTCTGAGTGAGAATAGTCAGAACTGGTGATGGACTGAACTGGATTCTGAGTGAGAATAGTCAGAACTGGATCAGGGACTGAACTGGATTCTGAGTGAGAATAGTCAAAACTGGATCAGGGACTGAACTGGATTCTGAGTGAGAATAGTCAGAACTGGATCAGGGAATGAGCTGGATTCTGAGTGAGAATAGTCAGAACTGGATCAGGGACTGAACTGGATTCTGAGTGAGAATAGTCAGAACTGGATCAGGGACTGAGCTGGATTCTGAGTGAGAATAGTCAGAACTGGATCAGGGACTGAACTGGATTCTGAGTGAGAATAGTCAAAACTGGATCAGGGACTGAACTGGATTCTGAGTGAGAATAGTCAGAATTGGATCAGGGTCTGAACTGGATTCTCCAGTGAGAATAGTCAGAACTGGATCAGGGACTGAGCTGGATTCTGAGTGAGAATAGTCAGAACTGGATCAGGGACTGAACTGGATTCTGAGTGAGAATAGTCAAAACTGGATCAGGGACTGAACTGGATTCTGAGTGAGAATAGTCAGAATTGGATCAGGGTCTGAAATGGATTCTCCAGTGATTATAGTCAGAACTGGGTCACGGACTGAACTGGATTCTGAGTGAGAATAGTCAGAACTGGATCAGAGATTGAACTGCATTCTGAATGAGAATAGTCAGAACTGGGTCACGGACTGAACTGGATTCTACAGTGAGAATAGTCAGAACTGGATCAGAGACTGAACTGGATTCTGAGTGAGAATAGTCAGAATTGGATCAGGGACTGAGCTGGATTCTCCAGTGAGAATAGTCAGAACTGGATCAGTGACTGAGCCGGATTCTGAATGAGAATAGTTGGAACTGGATCAGCGACTGAGCCGGATTCTCCACTGAGAATAGTCAGAACTGGATCAGGTACTGAGTTGGATTCTCCAGTGAGAAAAGTCAGAATTGGATCAGGGACTGAGCTGGATTCTCCCGTGAGAATAGTCAGAACTGGATCAGGGACTGAACTGGATTCTGAGTGAGAATAGTAAGAACTGGATCAGAGACTGAACTGGATTCTGAGTGAGAATTGTCAGAACTGGATCATGGTCTGAACTGGATTCTGAGTGAGAATAGTCAGAACTGGATCAGGGACGGAACTGGATTCTGAGTGAGAATAGTCAGAACTGGATCATGGACTGAACTGGATTCTGATTGAGAATAGTCAGAACTGGTCATGGACTGAACTGGATTCTGAGTGAGAATAGTCAGAACTGGATCAGGGACGGAACTGGATTCTGAGTGAGAATAGTCAGAACTGGATCAGGGAATGAGCTGGATTCTGAGTGAGAATAGTCAGAACTGGATCAGGGACTGAACTGGATTCTGAGTGAGAATAGTCAGAACTGGATCAGGGACTGAGCTGGATTCTGAGTGAGAATAGTCAGAACTGGATCAGGGACTGAACTGGATTCTGAGTGAGAATAGTCAAAACTGGATCAGGGACTGAACTGGATTCTGAGTGAGAATAGTCAGAATTGGATCAGGGTCTGAACTGGATTCTCCAGTGAGAATAGTCAGAACTGGATCAGGGACTGAGCTGGATTCTGAGTGAGAATAGTCAGAACGGGATCAGGGACTGAACTGGATTCTGAGTGAGAATAGTCAAAACTGGATCAGGGACTGAACTGGATTCTGAGTGAGAATAGTCAGAATTGGATCAGGGTCTGAACTGGATTCTGAGTGAGAATAGTCAGAACTGGGTCACGGACTGAACTGGATTCTGAGTGAGAATAGTCGGAACTGGATCAGGGACTGAACTGGATTCTGAGTGTGAATAGTCAGAATTGGATCAGGGTCTGAACTGGATTCTGAGTGAGAATAGTCAGAACTGGATCAGGGACTGAGCTGGATTCTGAGTGAGAATAGTCAGAACTGGATCAGGGACTGAACTGGATTCTGAGTGAGAATAGTCAAAACTGGATCAGGGACTGAACTGGATTCTGAGTGAGAATAGTCAGAATGGATCAGGGTCTGAACTGGATTCTCCAGTGAGAATAGTCAGAACTGGGTCACGGACTGAACTGGATTCTGAGTGAGAATAGTCGGAACTGGATCAGGGACTGAACTGGATTCTGAGTGAGAATAGTCAGAACAGGATCAGGGAATGAACTGGATTCTGAGTGAGAATAGTCAGAACTGGATCAGGGACTGAGCTGGATTCTCAGTGAGAATCGTCAGAACTGGATCAGAGACTGAACTGGATTCTGATGAGAATATTCAGAACTGGATCAGGGACTGAACTGGATTCTGAGTGAGAATAGTCAGAACTGGATCAGAGACTGAACTGGATTCTGAGTGAGAATAGTCAGAACTGGATCATGGTCTGAACTGGATTCTGAGTGAGAATAGTCAGAACTGGATCACGGACTGAACTGGATTCTGAGTGAGAATAGTCAGAACTGGATCATGGACTGAACTGGATTCTGAGTGAGAATAGTCAGAACTGGTCATGGACTGAACTGGATTCTGAGTGAGAATAGTCAGAACTGGATCAGGGACGGAACTGGATTCTGAGTGAGAATAGTCAGAACTGGATCAGGGAATGAGCTGGATTCTGAGTGAGAATAGTCAGAACTGGATCAGGGACTGAACTGGATTCTGAGTGAGAATAGTCAGAACTGGATTAGGGACTGAGCTGGATTCTGAGTGAGAATAGTCAGAACTGGATCAGGGACTGAACTGGATTCTGAGTGAGAATAGTCAAAACTGGATCAGGGACTGAACTAGATTCTGAGTGAGAATAGTCAGAATTGGATCAGGGTCTGAACTGGATTCTCCAGTGAGAATAGTCAGAACTGGATCAGGGACTGAGCTGGATTCTGAGTGAGAATAGTCAGAACTGGATCAGGGACTGAACTGGATTCTGAGTGAGAATATTCAAAACTTGATCAGGGACTGAACTGGATTCTGAGTGAGAATAGTCAGAATTGGATCAGGGTCTGAAATGGATTCTCCAGTGATAATAGTCAGAACTGGGTCACGGACTGAACTGGATTCTGAGTGAGAATAGTCAGAACTGGATCAGAGATTGAACTGCATTCTGAATGAGAATAGTCAGAACTGGGTGACGGACTGAACTGGATTCTACAGTGAGAATAGTCAGAACTGGATCAGAGACTGAACTGGATTCTGAGTGAGAATAGTCAGAATTGGATCAGGGACTGAGCTGGATTCTCCAGTGAGAATAGTCAGAACTGGATCAGTGACTGAGCCGGATTCTGAATGAGAATATTTAGAACTGGATCAGCGACTGAGCCGGATTCTCCACTGAGAATAGTCAGAACTGGATCAGGTACTGAGCTGGATTCTCCAGTGAGAATAGTCAGAATTGGATCAGGGACTGAGCTGGATTCTCCAGTGAGAATAGTCAGAATTGGATCAGGGACTGAGCTGGATTCTCCAGTGAGAATAGTCAGAACTGGATCAGGGAATGAACTGGATTCTGAGTGAGAATAGTCAGAACTGGATCATGGTCTGAACTGGATTCTGAGTGAGAATAGTCAGAACTGGATCACGGACTGAACTGGATTCTGAGTGCGAATAGTCAGAACTGGATCATGGACTGAACTGGATTCTGAGTGAGAATAGTCAGAACTGGTCATGGACTGAACTGGATTCTGAGTGAGAATAGTCAGAACTGGATCAGGGACGGAACTGGATTCTGAGTGAGAATAGTCAGAACTGGATCAGGGAATGAGCTGGATTCTGAGTGAGAATAGTCAGAACTGGATCAGGGACTGAACTGGATTCTGAGTGAGAATAGTCAGAACTGGATCAGGGACTGAGCTGGATTCTGAGTGAGAATAGTCAGAACTGGATCAGGGACTGAACTGGATTCTGAGTGAGAATAGTCAAAACTGGATCAGGGACTGAACTGGATTCTGAGTGAGAATAGTCAGAACTGGATCACGGACTGAACTGGATTCTGAGTGAGAATAGTCAGAACTGGATCATGGACTGAACTGGATTCTGAGTGAGAATAGTCAGAACTGGTCATGGACTGAACTGGATTCTGAGTGAGAATAGTCAGAACTGGATCAGGGACGGAACTGGATTCTGAGTGAGAATAGTCAGAACTGGATCAGGGAATGAGCTGGATTCTGAGTGAGAATCGTCAGAACTGGATCAGGGACTGAACTGGATTCTGAGTGAGAATAGTCAGAACTGGATCAGGGACTGAGCTGGATTCTGAGTGAGAATAGTCAGAACTGGATCAGGGACTGAACTGGATTCTGAGTGAGAATAGTCAGAACTGGATCAGGGACTGAACTGGATTCTGAGTGAGAATAGTCAGAATTGGATCAGGGTCTGAACTGGATTCTCCAGTGAGAATAGTCAGAACTGGATCAGGGACTGAGCTGGATTCTGAGTGAGAATAGTCAGAACTGGATCAGGGACTGAACTGGATTCTGAGTGAGAATAGTCAAAACTGGATCAGGGACTGAACTGGATTCTGAGTGAGAATAGTCAGAATTGGGTCAGGGTCTGAAATGGATTCTCCAGTGATAATAGTCAGAACTGGGTCACGGACTGAACTGGATTCTGAGTGAGAATAGTCAGAACTGGATCAGAGATTGAACTGCATTCTGAATGAGAATAGTCAGAACTGGGTCACGGACTGAACTGGATTCTACAGTGAGAATAGTCAGAACTGGATCAGAGACTGAACTGGATTCTGAGTGAGAATAGTCAGAATTGGATCAGGGTCTGAACTGGATTCTCCAGTGAGAATAGTCAGAACTGGATCAGGGACTGAGCTGGATTCTGAGTGAGAATAGTCAGAACTGGATCAGGGACTGAACTGGATTCTGAGTGAGAATAGTCAAAACTGGATCAGGGACTGAACTGGATTCTGAGTGAGAATAGTCAGAATTGGATCAGGGTCTGAAATGTATTCTCCAGTGATTATAGTCAGAACTGGGTCACGGACTCAACTGGATTCTGAGTGAGAATAGTCAGAACTGGATCAGAGATTGAACTGCATTCTGAATGAGAATAGTCAGAACTGGGTCACGGACTGAACTGGATTCTACAGTGAGAATAGTCAGAACTGGATCAGAGACTGAACTGGATTCTGAGTGAGAATAGTCAGAATTGGATCAGGGACTGAGCTGGAATCTCCAGTGAGAATACTCAGAACTGGATCAGTGACTGAGCCGGATTCTGAATGAGAATAGTTAGAACTGGATCAGCGACTGAGCCGGATTCTCAACTGAGAATAGTCAGAACTGGATCAGGTACTGAGTTGGATTCTCCAGTGAGAAAAGTCAGAATTGGATCAGGGACTGAGCTGGATTCTCCCGTGAGAATAGTCAGAACTGGATCAGGGACTGAACTGGATTCTGAGTGAGAATAGTCAAAACTGGATCAGAGACTGAACTGGATTCTGAGTGAGAATTGTCAGAACTGGATCATGGTCTGAACTGGATTCTAAGTGAGAATAGTCAGAACTGGATCAGGGACGGAACTGGATTCTGAGTGAGAATAGTCAGAACTGGATCATGGACTGAACTGGATTCTGAGTGAGAATAGTCAGAACTGGTGATGGACTGAACTGGATTCTGAGTGAGAATAGTCAGAACTGGATCAGGGACGGAACTGGATTCTGAGTGAGAATAGTCAGAACTGGATCAGGGAATGAGCTGGATTCTGAGTGAGAATAGTCAGAACTGGATCAGGGACTGAACTGGATTCTGAGTGAGAATAGTCAGAACTGGATCAGGGACTGAGCTGGATTCTGAGTGAGAATAGTCAGAACTGGATCAGGGACTGAACTGGATTCTGAGTGAGAATAGTCAAAACTGGATCAGGGACTGAACTGGATTCTGAGTGAGAATAGTCAGAATTGGATCAGGGTCTGAACTGGATTCTCCAGTGAGAATAGTCAGAACTGGATCAGGGACTGAGCTGGATTCTGAGTGAGAATAGTCAGAACGGGATCAGGGACTGAACTGGATTCTGAGTGAGAATAGTCAAAACTGGATCAGGGACTGAACTGGATTCTGAGTGAGAATAGTCAGAATTGGATCAGGGTCTGAACTGGATTCTGAGTGAGAATAGTCAGAACTGGGTCACGGACTGAACTGGATTCTGAGTGAGAATAGTCGGAACTGGATCAGGGACTGAACTGGATTCTGAGTGAGAATAGTCAGAATTGGATCAGGGTCTGAACTGGATTCTGAGTGAGATTAGTCAGAACTGGATCAGGGACTGAGCTGGATTCTGAGTGAGAATAGTCAGAACTGGATCAGGGACTGAACTGGATTCTGAGTGAGAATAGTCAAAACTGGATCAGGGACTGAACTGGATTCTGAGTGAGAATAGTCAGAATGGATCAGGGTCTGAACTGGATTCTCCAGTGAGAATAGTCAGAACTGGGTCACGGACTGAACTGGATTCTGAGTGAGAATAGTCGGAACTGGATCAGGGACTGAACTGGATTCTGAGTGAGAATAGTCAGAACAGGATCAGGGAATGAACTGGATTCTGAGTGAGAATAGTCAGAACTGGATCAGGGACTGAGCTGGATTCTCAGTGAGAATCGTCAGAACTGGATCAGAGACTGAACTGGATTCTGATGAGAATATTCAGAACTGGATCAGGGACTGAACTGGATTCTGTGTGAGAATAGTCAGAACTGGATCAGGGACTGAACTGGATTCTGTGTGAGAATAGTCAGAACTGGATCAGAGATTGAACTGCATTCTGAATGAGAATAGTCAGAACTGGGTCACGGACTGAACTGGATTCTACAGTGAGAATAGTCAGAACTGGATCAGAGACTGAACTGGATTCTGAGTGAGAATAGTCAGAATTGGATCAGGGACTGAGCTGGATTCTCCAGTGAGAATACTCAGAACTGGATCAGTGACTGAGCCGGATTCTGAATGAGAATAGTTAGAACTGGATCAGCGACTGAGCCGGATTCTCCACTGAGAATAGTCAGAACTGGATCAGGTACTGAGTTGGATTCTCCAGTGAGAAAAGTCAGAATTGGATCAGGGACTGAGCTGGATTCTCCAGTGAGAATAGTCAGAACTGGATCAGGGACTGAACTGGATTCTGAGTGAGAATTGTCAGAACTGGATCATGGTCTGAACTGGATTCTAAGTGAGAATAGTCAGAACTGGATCAGGGACGGAACTGGATTCTGAGTGAGAATAGTCAGAACTGGATCATGGACTGAACTGGATTCTGAGTGAGAATAGTCAGAACTGGTCATGGACTGAACTGGATTCTGAGTGAGAATAGTCAGAACTGGATCAGGGACGGAACTGGATTCTGAGTGAGAATAGTCAGAACTGGATCAGGGAATGAGCTGGATTCTGAGTGAGAATAGTCAGAACTGGATCAGGGACTGAACTGGATTCTGAGTGAGAATAGTCAGAACTGGATCAGGGACTGAGCTGGATTCTGAGTGAGAATAGTCAGAACTGGATCAGGGACTGAACTGGATTCTGAGTGAGAATAGTCAAAACTGGATCAGGGACTGAACTGGATTCTGAGTGAGAATAGTCAGAATTGGATCAGGGTCTGAACTGGATTCTCCAGTGAGAATAGTCAGAACTGGATCAGGGACTGAGCTGGATTCTGAGTGAGAATAGTCAGAACGGGATCAGGGACTGAACTGGATTCTGAGTGAGAATAGTCAAAACTGGATCAGGGACTGAACTGGATTCTGAGTGAGAATAGTCAGAATTGGATCAGGGTCTGAACTGGATTCTGAGTGAGAATAGTCAGAACTGGGTCACGGACTGAACTGGATTCTGAGTGAGAATAGTCGGAACTGGATCAGGGACTGAACTGGATTCTGAGTGAGAATAGTCAGAATTGGATCAGGGTCTGAACTGGATTCTGAGTGAGAATAGTCAGAACTGGATCAGGGACTGAGCTGGATTCTGAGTGAGAATAGTCAGAACTGGGTCACGGACTGAACTGGATTCTGAGTGAGAATAGTCGGAACTGGATCAGGGACTGAACTGGAATCTGAGTGAGAATAGTCAGAACAGGATCAGGGAATGAACTGGATTCTGAGTGAGAATAGTCAGAACTGGATCAGGGACTGAGCTGGATTCTCAGTGAGAATCGTCAGAACTGGATCAGAGACTGAACTGGATTCTGATGAGAATATTCAGAACTGGATCAGGGACTGAACTGGATTCTGAGTGAGAATAGTCAGAACTGGATCAGGGACTGAACTGGATTCTGTGTGAGAATAGTCAGAACTGGATCAGGGACTGAGCCGGATTCTGAGTGAGAATAGTCAGAACTGGATCAGGGACTGAACTGGCTTCTACAGTGAGAATAGTCAGAACTGGATCAGGGACTGAGCTGGATTCTGAGTGAGAATAGTCAGAACTGGATCAGAGACTGAACTGGATTCTGAGTGAGAATAGTCAGAACTGGATCATGGTCTGAACTGGATTCTGAGTGAGAATAGTCAGAACTGGATCAGGTACTGAGCTGGATTCTCCAGTGAGAATAGTCAGAATTGGATCAGGGACTGAGCTGGATTCTCCAGTGAGAATAGTCAGAACTGGATCAGGGACTGAACTGGATTCTGAGTGAGAATAGTCAGAACTGGATCAGAGACTGAACTGGATTCTGAGTGAGAATAGTCAGAACTGGATCATGGTCTGAACTGGATTCTGAGTGAGAATAGTCAGAACTGGATCACGGACTGAACTGGATTCTGAGTGAGAATAGTCAGAACTGGATCATGGACTGAACTGGATTCTGAGTGAGAATAGTCAGAAATGGTCATGGACTGAACTGGATTCTGAGTGAGAATAGTCAGAACTGGATCAGGGACTGAACTGGATTCTGAGTGAGAATAGTCAGAACTGGATTAGGGACTGAGCTGGATTCTGAGTGAGAATAGTCAGAACTGGATCAGGGACTGAACTGGATTCTGAGTGAGAATAGTCAAAACTGGATCAGGGACTGAACTAGATTCTAAGTGAGAATAGTCAGAATTGGATCAGGGTCTGAACTGGATTCTCCAGTGAGAATAGTCAGAACTGGATCAGGGACTGAGCTGGATTCTGAGTGAGAATAGTCAGAACTGGATCAGGGACTGAACTGGATTCTGAGTGAGAATATTCAAAACTTGATCAGGGACTGAACTGGATTCTGAGTGAGAATAGTCAGAATTGGATCAGGGTCTGAAATGGATTCTCCAGTGATAATAGTCAGAACTGGGTCACGGACTGAACTGGATTCTGAGTGAGAATAGTCAGAACTGGATCAGAGATTGAACTGCATTCTGAATGAGAATAGTCAGAACTGGGTGACGGACTGAACTGGATTCTACAGTGAGAATAGTCAGAACTGGATCAGAGACTGAACTGGATTCTGAGTGAGAATAGTCAGAATTGGATCAGGGACTGAGCTGGATTCTCCAGTGAGAATAGTCAGAACTGGATCAGTGACTGAGCCGGATTCTGAATGAGAATATTTAGAACTGGATCAGCGACTGAGCCGGATTCTCCACTGAGAATAGTCAGAACTGGATCAGGTACTGAGCTGGATTCTCCAGTGAGAATAGTCAGAATTGGATCAGGGACTGAGCTGGATTCTCCAGTGAGAATAGTCAGAATTGGATCAGGGACTGAGCTGGATTCTCCAGTGAGAATAGTCAGAACTGGATCAGGGAATGAACTGGATTCTGAGTGAGAATAGTCAGAACTGGATCACGGACTGAACTGGATTCTGAGTGAGAATAGTCAGAACTGGATCATGGACTGAACTGGATTCTGAGTGAGAATAGTCAGAATTGTCATGGACTGAACTGGATTCTGAGTGAGAATAGTCAGAACTGGATCAGGGACGGAACTGGATTCTGAGTGAGAATAGTCAGAACTGGATCAGGGAATGAGCTGGATTCTGAGTGAGAATAGTCAGAACTGGATCAGGGACTGAACTGGATTCTGAGTGAGAATAGTCAGAACTGGATCAGGGACTGAGCTGGATTCTGAGTAAGAATAGTCAGAACTGGATCAGGGACTGAACTGGATTCTGAGTGAGAATAGTCAAAACTGGATCAGGGACTGAACTGGATTCTGAGTGAGAATAGTCAGAACTGGATCACGGACTGAACTGGATTCTGAGTGAGAATAGTCAGAACTGGATCATGGACTGAACTGGATTCTGAGTGAGAATAGTCAGAACTGGTCATGGACTGAACTGGATTCTGAGTGAGAATAGTCAGAACTGGATCAGGGACGGAACTGGATTCTGAGTGAGAATAGTCAGAACTGGATCAGGGAATGAGCTGGATTCTGAGTGAGAATAGTCAGAACTGGATCAGGGACTGAACTGGATTCTGAGTGAGAATAGTCAGAACTGGATCAGGGACTGAGCTGGATTCTGAGTGAGAATAGTCAGAACTGGATCAGGGACTGAACTGGATTCTGAGTGAGAATAGTCAGAACTGGATCAGGGACTGAACTGGATTCTGAGTGAGAATAGTCAGAATTGGATCAGGGTCTGAACTGGATTCTCCAGTGAGAATAGTCAGAACTGGATCAGGGACTGAGCTGGATTCTGAGTGAGAATAGTCAGAACTGGATCAGGGACTGAACTGGATTCTGCAGTGAGAATAGTCAGAACTGGATCAGGGACTGAGACGGATTCTGAGTGAGAATAGTCAGAACTGGATCAGGGACTGAACTGGATTCTGAGTGAGAATAGTCAAAACTGGATCAGGGACTGAACTGGATTCTGAGTGAGAATAGTCAGAATTGGATCAGGGTCTGAAATGGATTCTCCAGTGATTATAGTCAGAACTGGGTCACGGACTGAACTGGATTCTGAGTGAGAATAGTCAGAACTGGATCAGAGATTGAACTGCATTCTGAATGAGAATAGTCAGAACTGGGTCACGGACTGAACTGGATTCTACAGTGAGAATAGTCAGAACTGGATCAGAGACTGAACTGGATTCTGAGTGAGAATAGTCAGAATTGGATCAGGGACTGAGCTGGATTCTCCAGTGAGAATACTCAGAACTGGATCAGTGACTGAGCCGGATTCTGAATGAGAATAGTTAGAACTGGATCAGCGACTGAGCCGGATTCTCCACTGAGAATAGTCAGAACTGGATCAGGTACTGAGTTGGATTCTCCAGTGAGAAAAGTCAGAATTGGATCAGGGACTGAGCTGGATTCTCCCGTGAGAATAGTCAGAACTGGATCAGGGACTGAACTGGATTCTGAGTGAGAATAGTCAGAACTGGATCAGAGACTGAACTGGATTCTGAGTGAGAATTGTCAGAACTGGATCATGGTCTGAACTGGATTCTAAGTGAGAATAGTCAGAACTGGATCAGGGACGGAACTGGATTCTGAGTGAGAATAGTCAGAACTGGATCATGGACTGAACTGGATTCTGAGTGAGAATAGTCAGAACTGGTGATGGACTGAACTGGATTCTGAGTGAGAATAGTCAGAACTGGATCAGGGACGGAACTGGATTCTGAGTGAGAATAGTCAGAACTGGATCAGGGAATGAGCTGGATTCTGAGTGAGAATAGTCAGAACTGGATCAGGGACTGAACTGGATTCTGAGTGAGAATAGTCAGAACTGGATCAGGGACTGAGCTGGATTCTGAGTGAGAATAGTCAGAACTGGATCAGGGACTGAACTGGATTCTGAGTGAGAATAGTCAGAATTGGATCAGGGTCTGAACTGGATTCTGAGTGAGAATAGTCAGAACTGGGTCACGGACTGAACTGGATTCTGAGTGAGAATAGTCGGAACTGGATCAGGGACTGAACTGGATTCTGAGTGAGAATAGTCAGAATTGGATCAGGGACTGAGCTGGATTCTGAGTGAGAATAGTCAGAACTGGATTAGGGACTGAACTGGATTCTGAGTGAGAATAGTCAAAACTGGATCAGGGACTGAACTGGATTCTGAGTGAGAATAGTCAGAATGGATCAGGGTCTGAACTGGATTCTCCAGTGAGAATAGTCAGAACTGGGTCACGGACTGAACTGGATTCTGAGTGAGAATAGTCGGAACTGGATCAGGGACTGAACTGGATTCTGAGTGAGAATAGTCAGAACAGGATCAGGGAATGAACTGGATTCTGAGTGAGAATAGTCAGAACTGGATCAGGGACTGAGCTGGATTCTCAGTGAGAATCGTCAGAACTGGATCAGAGACTGAACTGGATTCTGATGAGAATATTCAGAACTGGATCAGGGACTGAACTGGATTCTGAGTGAGAATAGTCAGAACTGGATCAGGGACTGAACTGGATTCTGTGTGAGAATAGTCAGAACTGGATCAGAGATTGAACTGCATTCTGAATGAGAATAGTCAGAACTGGGTCACGGACTGAACTGGATTCTACAGTGAGAATAGTCAGAACTGGATCAGAGACTGAACTGGATTCTCAGCTGAGAATAGTCAGAACTGGATCAGGTACTGAGTTGGATTCTCCAGTGAGAAAAGTCAGAATTGGATCAGGGACTGAGCTGGATTCTCCAGTGAGAATAGTCAGAACTGGATCAGGGACTGAACTGGATTCTGAGTGAGAATTGTCAGAACTGGATCATGGTCTGAACTGGATTCTAAGTGAGAATAGTCAGAACTGGATCAGGGACGGAATGGATTCTGAGTGAGAATAGTCAGAACTGGATCATGGACTGAACTGGATTCTGAGTGAGAATAGTCAGAACTGGTCATGGACTGAACTGGATTCTGAGTGAGAATAGTCAGAACTGGATCAGGGACGGAATTGGATTCTGAGTGAGAATAGTCAGAACTGGATCAGGGAATGAGCTGGATTCTGAGTGAGAATAGTCAGAACTGGATCAGGGACTGAACTGGATTCTGAGTGAGAATAGTCAGAACTGGATCAGGGACTGAGCTGGATTCTGAGTGAGAATAGTCAGAACTGGATCAGGGACTGAACTGGATTCTGAGTGAGAATAGTCAAAACTGGATCAGGGACTGAACTGGATTCTGAGTGAGAATAGTCAGAATTGGATCAGGGTCTGAACTGGATTCTCCAGTGAGAATAGTCAGAACTGGATCAGGGACTGAGCTGGATTCTGAGTGAGAATAGTCAGAACGGGATCAGGGACTGAACTGGATTCTGAGTGAGAATAGTCAAAACTGGATCAGGGACTGAACTGGATTCTGAGTGAGAATAGTCAGAATTGGATCAGGGTCTGAACTGGATTCTGAGTGAGAATAGTCAGAACTGGGTCACGGACTGAACTGGATTCTGAGTGAGAATAGTCGGAACTGGATCAGGGACTGAACTGGATTCTGAGTGAGAATAGTCAGAATTGGATCAGGGTCTGAACTGGATTCTGAGTGAGAATAGTCAGAACTGGATCAGGGACTGAGCTGGATTCTGAGTGAGAATAGTCAGAACTGGATCAGGGAGTGAACTGGATTCTGAGTGAGAATAGTCAAAACTGGATCAGGGACTAAACTGGATTCTGAGTGAGAATAGTCAGAATGGATCAGGGTCTGAACTGGATTCTGAGTGAGAATAGTCAGAACTGGGTCACGGACTGAACTGGATTCTGAGTGAGAATAGTCGGAACTGGATCAGGGACTGAACTGGATTCTGAGTGAGAATAGTCAGAACAGGATCAGGGAATGAACTGGATTCTGAGTGAGAATAGTCAGAACTGGATCAGGGACTGAGCTGGATTCTCAGTGAGAATCGTCAGAACTGGATCAGAGACTGAACTGGATTCTGATGAGAATATTCAGAACTGGATCAGGGACTGAACTGGATTCTGAGTGAGAATAGTCAGAACTGGATCAGGGACTGAACTGGATTCTGTGTGAGAATAGTCAGAACTGGATCAGGGACTGAGCCGGATTCTGAGTGAGAATAGTCAGAACTGGATCAGGGACTGAACTGGCTTCTACAGTGAGAATAGTCAGAACTGGATCAGGGACTGAGCTGGATTCTGAGTGAGAATAGTCAGAACTGGATCAGAGACTGAACTGGATTCTGAGTGAGAATAGTCAGAACTGGATCATGGTCTGAACTGGATTCTGAGTGAGAATAGTCAGAACTGGATCAGGTACTGAACTGGATTCTCCAGTGAGAATAGTCAGAATTGGATCAGGGACTGAGCTGGATTCTCCAGTGAGAATAGTCAGAACTGGATCAGGGACTGAACTGGATTCTGAGTGAGAATAGTCAGAACTGGATCAGAGACTGAACTGGATTCTGAGTGAGAATAGTCAGAACTGGATCATGGTCTGAACTGGATTCTGAGTGAGAATAGTCAGAACTGGATCACGGACTGAACTGGATTCTGAGTGAGAATAGTCAGAACTGGATCATGGACTAAACTGGATTCTGAGTGAGAATAGTCAGAACTGGTCATGGACTGAACTGGATTCTGAGTGAGAATAGTCAGAACTGGATCAGGGACGGAACTGGATTCTGAGTGAGAATAGTCAGAACTGGATCAGGGAATGAGCTGGATTCTGAGTGAGAATAGTCAGAACTGGATCAGGGACTGAACTGGATTCTGAGTGAGAATAGTCAGAACTGGATTAGGGACTGAGCTGGATTCTGAGTGAGAATAGTCAGAACTGGATCAGGGACTGAACTGGATTCTGAGTGAGAATAGTCAAAACTGGATCAGGGACTGAACTAGATTCTGAGTGAGAATAGTCAGAATTGGATCAGGGTCTGAACTGGATTCTCCAGTGAGAATAGTCAGAACTGGATCAGGGACTGAGCTGGATTCTGAGTGAGAATAGTCAGAACTGGATCAGGGACTGAACTGGATTCTGAGTGAGAATATTCAAAACTTGATCAGGGACTGAACTGGATTCTGAGTGAGAATAGTCAGAATTGGATCAGGGTCTGAAATGGATTCTCCAGTGATAATAGTCAGAACTGGGTCACGGACTGAACTGGATTCTGAGTGAGAATCGTCAGAACTGGATCAGAGATTGAACTGCATTCTGAATGAGAATAGTCAGAACTGGGTGACGGACTGAACTGGATTCTACAGTGAGAATAGTCAGAACTGGATCAGAGACTGAACTGGATTCTGAGTGAGAATAGTCAGAATTGGATCAGGGACTGAGCTGGATTCTCCAGTGAGAATAGTCAGAACTGGATCAGTGACTGAGCCGGATTCTGAATGAGAATATTTAGAACTGGATCAGCGACTGAGCCGGATTCTCCACTGAGAATAGTCAGAACTGGATCAGGTACTGAGCTGGATTCTCCAGTGAGAATAGTCAGAATTGGATCAGGGACTGAGCTGGATTCTCCAGTGAGAATAGTCAGAATTGGATCAGGGACTGAGCTGGATTCTCCAGTGAGAATAGTCAGAACTGGATCAGGGAATGAACTGGATTCTGAGTGAGAATAGTCAGAACTGGATCACGGACTGAACTGGATTCTGAGTGAGAATAGTCAGAACTGGATCATGGACTGAACTGGATTCTGAGTGAGAATAGTCAGAACTGGTCATGGACTGAACTGGATTCTGAGTGAGAATAGTCAGAACTGGATCAGGGACGGAACTGGATTCTGAGTGAGAATAGTCAGAACTGGATCAGGGAATGAGCTGGATTCTGAGTGAGAATAGTCAGAACTGGATCAGGGACTGAACTGGATTCTGAGTGAGAATAGTCAGAACTGGATCAGGGACTGAGCTGGATTCTGAGTGAGAATAGTCAGAACTGGATCAGGGACTGAACTGGATTCTGAGTGAGAATAGTCAAAACTGGATCAGGGACTGAACTGGATTCTGAGTGAGAATAGTCAGAACTGGATCACGGACTGAACTGGATTCTGAGTGAGAATAGTCAGAACTGGATCATGGACTGAACTGGATTCTGAGTGAGAATAGTCAGAACTGGTCATGGACTGAACTGGATTCTGAGTGAGAATAGTCAGAACTGGATCAGGGACGGAACTGGATTCTGAGTGAGAATAGTCAGAACTGGATCAGGGAATGAGCTGGATTCTGAGTGAGAATAGTCAGAACTGGATCAGGGACTGAACTGGATTCTGAGTGAGAATAGTCAGAACTGGATCAGGGACTGAGCTGGATTCTGAGTGAGAATAGTCAGAACTGGATCAGGGACTGAACTGGATTCTGAGTGAGAATAGTCAGAACTGGATCAGGGACTGAACTGGATTCTGAGTGAGAATAGTCAGAATTGGATCAGGGTCTGAACTGGATTCTCCAGTGAGAATAGTCAGAACTGGATCAGGGACTGAGCTGGATTCTGAGTGAGAATAGTCAGAACTGGATCAGGGACTGAACTGGATTCTGAGTGAGAATAGTCAAAACTGGATCAGGGACTGAACTGGATTCTGAGTGAGAATAGTCAGAATTGGATCAGGGTCTGAAATGGATTCTCCAGTGATAATAGTCAGAACTGGGTCACGGACTGAACTGGATTCTGAGTGAGAATAGTCAGAACTGGATCAGAGATTGAACTGCATTCTGAATGAGAATAGTCAGAACTGGGTCACGGACTGAACTGGATTCGACAGTGAGAATAGTCAGAACTGGATCAGAGACTGAACTGGATTCTGAGTGAGAATAGTCAGAATTGGATCAGGGACTGAGTTGGATTCTCCAGTGAGAATAGTCAGAACTGGATCAGTGACTGAGCCGGATTCTGAATGAGAATAGTTAGAACTGGATCAGCGACTGAGCCGGATTCTCCACTGAGAATAGTCAGAACTGGATCAGGTACTGAGCTGGATTCTCCAGTGAGAATAGTCAGAATTGGATCAGGGACTGAGCTGGATTCTCCAGTGAGAATAGTCAGAACTGGATCAGGGACTGAACTGGATTCTGAGTGAGAATAGTCAGAACTGGATCAGAGACTGAACTGGATTCTGAGTGAGAATAGTCAGAACTGGATCAGGGACTGAGCTGGATTCTGAGTGAGAATAGTCAGAACTGGATCACGGACTGAACTGGATTCTGAGTGAGAATAGTCAGAACTGGATCATGGACTGAACTGGATTCTGAGTGAGAATAGTCAGAACTGGTCATGGACTGAACTGGATTCTGAGTGAGAATAGTCAGAACTGGATCAGGGACGGAACTGGATTCTGAGTGAGAATAGTCAGAACTGGATCAGGGAATGAGCTGGATTCTGAGTGAGAATAGTCAGAACTGGATCAGGGACTGAACTGGATTCTGAGTGAGAATAGTCAGAACTGGATCAGGGACTGAGCTGGATTCTGAGTGAGAATAGTCAGAACTGGATCAGGGACTGAACTGGATTCTGAGTGAGAATAGTCAGAATTGGATCAGGGTCTGAACTGGATTCTCCAGTGAGAATAGTCAGAACTGGATCAGGGACTGAACTGGATTCTGAGTGAGAATAGTCAAAACTGGATCAGGGACTGAACTGGATTCTGAGTGAGAATAGTCAGAATTGGATCAGGGTCTGAACTGGATTCTCCAGTGAGAATAGTCAGAACTGGGTCACGGACTGAACTGGATGCTGAGTGAGAATAGTCGGAACTGGATCAGGGACTGAACTGGATTCTGAGTGAGAATAGTCAGAACAGGATCAGGGACTGAACTGGATTCTGAGTGAGAATAGTCAGAACTGGATCAGGGACTGAGCTGGATTCTGAGTGAGAATAGTCAGAACTGGATCAGGGACTGAACTGGATTCTGAGTGAGAATAGTCAAAACTGGATCAGGGACTGAACTGGATTCTGAGTGAGAATAGTCAGAATTGGATCAGGGTCTGAACTGGATTCTCCAGTGAGAATAGTCAGAACTGGATCAGGGACTGAGCTGGATTCTGAGTGAGAATAGTCAGAACTGGATCAGGGACTGAACTGAATTCTGAGTGAGAATAGTCAAAACTGGATCAGGGACTGAACTGGATTCTGAGTGAGAATAGTCAGAATTGGATCAGGGTCAGAACTGGATTCTCCAGTGAGAATAGTCAGAACTGGGTCACGGACTGAACTGGATTCTGAGTGAGAATAGTCGGAACTGGATCATGGACTGAACTGGATTCTGAGTGAGAATAGTCAGAACAGGATCAGGGACTGAACTGGATTCTGAGTGAGAATAGTCAGAACTGGATCAGGGACTGAGCTGGATTCTGAGTGAGAATCGTCAGAACTGGATCAGAGACTGAACTGGATTCTGATGAGAATATTCAGAACTGTATCAGAGACTGAACTGGATTCTGAGTGAGAATAGTCAGAACTGGATCATGGACTGAACTGCATTCTGAGTGAGAATAGTCAGAACTGGATCAGGGACTGAGCTGGTTTCTGAGTGAGAATAGTCAGAACTGGATCAGGGACTCAACTGGATTCTACAGTGAGAATAGTCAGAACTGGATCATGGACTGAACTGGATTCTGTGTGAGAATAGTCAGAACTGGATCAGGGACTGAGCCGGATTCTGAGTGAGAATAGTCAGAACTGGATCAGGGACTGAACTGGCTTCTACAGTGAGAATAGTCAGAACTGGATCAGGGACTGAACTGGATTCTGAGTGAGAATAGTCAGAACTGGATCAGGGACTGAACTGGATTCTGAGTGAGGATAGTCAGAACTGGATCAGGGACTGAACTGGATTCTGAGTGAGAATAGTCAAAACTGGATCACGGACTTAACTGGATTCTGAGTGAGAATAGTCAGAACTGCATCAGAGACTGAACTGGATTCTGAGTGAGAATAGTCAGAACTGGATCATGGACTGAACTTTATTCTGTGTGAGAATAGTCAGAACTGGATCATGGACTGAACTGGATTCTGTGTGAGAATAGTCAGAACTGGATCAGGGACTGAGCTGGATTCTGGGTGAGAATAGTCAGAACTGGATCAGGGACTGAACTGGATTCTACAGTGAGAATAGTCAGAACTGGATCAGGGACTGAACTGGATTCTGAGTGAGAATAGTCAGAATTGGATCAGGGACTGAGCTGGATTCTCCAGTGAGAATAGTCAGAACTGGATCAGTGACTGAGCCGGATTATGAATGAGAATAGTCAGAACTGGATCAGGGAGTGAGCCGGATTCTCCACTGAGAATAGTCAGAACTGGATCAGGTACTGAGCTGGATTCTCCAGTGAGAATAGTCAGTACTGGATCAGGGACTGAGCTGGATTCTGAGTGAGAATAGTCAGAATTGGATGAGGGACTGAGCTGGATTCTCCAGTGAGAATAGTCAGAACTGGATCAGGGACTGAACTGGATTCTGAGTGAGAATAGTCAGAACTGGATCAGAGACTGAACTGGATTCTGAGTGAGAATAGTCAGAATTGGATCATGGACTGAACTGGATTCTGAGTGAGAATAGTCAGAACTGGATCACGGACTGAACTGGATTCTGAATGAGAATAGTCAGAACTGGATCAGGGACTGAGCTGGATTCTGAGTGAGAATAGTCAGAACTGGATCAGGGAATGAGCTGGATTCTGAGTGAGAATAGTCAGAACTGGATCAAGGACTGAACTGGATTCTGAGTGAGAATAGTCAGAACTGGTCATGGACTGAACTGGATTCTGAGTGAGAATAGTCAGAACTGGATCAGGGACTGAACTGGATTCTGAGTGAGAACAGTCAGAACTGGATCAGGGAATGAGCTGGATTCTGAGTGAGAATAGTCAGAACTGGATCAAGGACTGAACTGGATTCTGAGTGAGAATAGTCAGAACTGGATCAGGGACTGAACTGCATTCTGAGTGAGAATAGTCAGAACTGGATCAGGGACTGAACTGGATTCTGATGAGAATAGTCAGAACTGGATCAGGGACTGAACTGGATTCTGAGTGAGAATAGTCAGAACTGGATCATGGACTGAACTGCATTCTGAGTGAGAATAGTCAGAACTGGATCAGGGACTGAACTGGATTCTGAGTGAGAATAGTCAGAATTGGATCATGGACTGAATTGGATTATGTGTGAGAATAGTCAGATCTGGATCAGGGACTGAACTGGATTCTGATGAGAATAGTCAGAACTGGATCAGGGACTGAACTGGATTCTGAGTGAGAATAGTCAGAATTGGATCATGGACTGAACTGGATTCTGAGTGAGAATAGTCAGAACTGGATCATGGACTGAACTGGATTCTGAGTGAGAATCGTCAGAACTGGATCAGGGACTGAACTGGATTCTCCAGTGAGAATAGTCTGAACTGGATCAGGGACTGAGCTGGATTCTACAGTGAGAATAGTTAGAACTGGATCAGGGACTGAGCTGGATTCTGAGTGAGAATAGTCAGAACTGGATCAGGGACTGAGCTGGATTCTGAGTGAGAATAGTCAGAACTGGATCAGGGACTTAACTGGATTCTGAGTGAGAATAGTCAGAATTGGATCAGGGACTGAGCTGGATTCTCCAGTGAGAATAGTCAGAACTGGATGAGTGACTGAGCCGGATTCTGAATGAGAATAGTTAGAACTGGATCAGCGACTGAGCCGGATTCTCCACTGAGAATAGTCAGAACTGGATCAGGTACTGAGCTGGATTCTCCAGTGAGAATAGTCAGAATTGGATCAGGGACTGAGCTGGATTCTCCAGTGAGAATAGTCAGAACTGGATCAGGGACTGAACTGGATTCTGAGTGAGAATAGTCAGAATTGGATCAGGGACTGAGCTGGATTCTCCAGTGAGAATCGTCAGAACTGGATCAGTGACTGAGCCGGATTCTGAATGAGAATAGTCAGAACTGGATCAGGGACTGAGCCGGATTCTCCACTGAGAATAGTCAGAACTGGATCAGGTACTGAGCTGGATTCTCCAGTGAGAATAGTCAGTACTGGATCAGGGACTGAGCTGGATTCTGAGTGAGAATAGTCAGAATTGGATGAGGGACTGAGCTGGATTCTCCAGTGAGAATAGTCAGAACTGGATCAGGGACTAAACTGGATTCTGAGTGAGAATAGTCAGAACTGGATCAGAGACTGAACTGGATTCTGAGTGAGAATAGTCAGAATTGGATCATGGACTGAACTGGATTCTGAGTGAGAATAGTCAGAACTGGATCACGGACTGAACTGGATTCTGAGTGAGAATAGTCAGAACTGGATCAGGGACTGAGCTGGATTCTGAGTGAGAATAGTCAGATCTGGATCAGGGAATGAGCTGGATTCTGAGTGAGAATAGTCAGAACTGGATCAAGGACTGAACTGGATTCTGAGTGAGAATAGTCAGAACTGGATCATGGACTGAACTGGATTCTGAGTGAGAATAGTCAGAACTGGATCAGGGACTGAACTGGATTCTGAGTGAGAACAGTCAGAACTGGATCAGGGAATGAGCTGGATTCTGAGTGAGAATAGTCAGAACTGGATCAAGGACTGAACTGGATTCTGAGTGAGAATAGTCAGAACTGGATCAGGGACTGAACTGCATTCTGAGTGAGAATAGTCAGAACTGGATCAGGGACTGAACTGGATTCTGATGAGAATAGTCAGAACTGGATCAGGGACTGAACTGGATTCTGAGTGAGAATTGTCAGAACTGGATCATGGACTGAACTGCATTCTGAGTGAGAATAGTCAGAACTGGATCAGGGACTGAACTGGATTCTGAGTGAGAATAGTCAGAATTGGATCATGGACTGAATTGGATTATGTGTGAGAATAGTCAGATCTGGATCAGGGACTGAACTGGATTCTGATGAGAATAGTCAGAACTGGATCAGGGACTGAACTGGATTCTGAGTGAGAATAGTCAGAATTGGATCATGGACTGAACTGGATTCTGAGTGAGAATAGTCAGAACTAGATCATGGACTGAACTGGATTCTGAGTGAGAATCGTCAGAACTGGATCAGGGACTGAACTGGATTCTCCAGTGAGAATAGTCTGAACTGGATCAGGGACTGAGCTGGATTCTGCAGTGAGAATAGTTGGAACTGGATCAGGGACTGAGCTGGATTCTGAGTGAGAATAGTCAGAACTGGATCAGGGACTGAGCTGGATTCTGAGTGAGAATAGTCAGAACTGGATCAGGGACTGAACTGGATTCTGAGTGAGAATAGTCAGAATTGGATCAGGGACTGAGCCGGATTCTCCAGTGAGAATAGTCAGAACTGGATGAGTGACTGAGCCGGATTCTGAATGAGAATAGTTAGAACTGGATCAGCGACTGAGCCGGATTCTCCACTGAGAATAGTCAGAACTGGATCAGGTACTGAGCTGGATTCTCCAGTGAGAATAGTCAGAATTGGATCAGGGACTGAGCTGGATTCTCCAGTGAGAATAGTCAGAACTGGATCAGGGACTGAACTGGATTCTGAGTGAGAATAGTCAGAACTGGATCAGAGACTGAACTGGATTCTGAGTGAGAATAGTCAGAACTGGATCATGGTCTGAACTGGATTCTGAGTGAGAATAGTCAGAACTGGATCACGGACTGAACTGGATTCTGAGTGAGAATAGTCAGAACTGGATCATGGACTGAACTGGATTCTGAGTGAGAATAGACAGAACTGGTCATGGACTGAACTGGATTCTGAGTGAGAATAGTCAGAACTGGATCAGGGACGGAACTGGATTCTGAGTGAGAATAGTCAGAACTGGATCAGGGAATGAGCTGGATTCTGAGTGAGAATAGTCAGAAATGGATCAGGGACTGAACTGGATTCTGAGTGAGAATAGTCAGAACTGGATCAGGGACTGAGCTGGATTCTGAGTGAGAATAGTCAGAACTGGATCAGGGACTGAACTGGATTCTGAGTGAGAATAGTCAAAACTGGATCAGGGACTGAACTGGATTCTGAGTGAGAATAGTCAGAATTGGATCAGGGTCTGAACTGGATTCTCCAGTGAGAATAGTCAGAACTGGATCAGGTACTGAGCTGGATTCTGAGTGAGAATAGGCAGAACTGGATCAGGGACTGAACTGGATTCTGAGTGAGAATAGTCAAAACTGGATCAGGGACTGAACTGGATTCTGAGTGAAAATAGTCAGAATTGGATCAGAGTCTGAACTGGATTCTCCAGTGAGAATAGTCAGAACTGGGTCACGGACTGAACTGGATTCTGAGTGAGAATAGTCGGAACTGGATCAGGGACTGAACTGGATTCTGAGTGAGAATAGTCAGAACAGGATCAGGGACTGAACTGGATTCTGAGTGAGAATAGTCAGAACTGGATCATGGACTGAACTGGTTTCTGAGTGAGAATAGTCAGAACTGGATCAGGGACTGAACTGGATTCTGAGTGAGAACAGTCAGAACTGGATCAGGGAATGAGCTGGATTCTGAGTGAGAATAGTCAGAACTGGATCAAGGACTGAACTGGATTCTGAGTGAGAATAGTCAGAACTGGATCAGGGACTGAACTGCATTCTGAGTGAGAATAGTCAGAACTGGATCAGGGACTGAACTGGATTCTGATGAGAATAGTCAGAACTGGATCAGGGACTGAACTGGATTCTGAGTGAGAATTGTCAGAACTGGATCATGGACTGAACTGCATTCTGAGTGAGAATAGTGAGAACTGGATCAGGGACTGAACTGGATTCTGAGTGAGAATAGTCAGAATTGGATCATGGACTGAATTGGATTATGTGTGAGAATAGTCAGATCTGGATCAGGGACTGAACTGGATTCTGATGAGAATAGTCAGAACTGGATCAGGGACTGAACTGGATTCTGAGTGAGAATAGTCAGAATTGGATCATGGACTGAACTGGATTCTGAGTGAGAATAGTCAGAACTAGATCATGGACTGAACTGGATTCTGAGTGAGAATCGTCAGAACTGGATCAGGGACTGAACTGGATTCTCCAGTGAGAATAGTCTGAACTGGATCAGGGACTGAGCTGGATTCTACAGTGAGAATAGTTGGAACTGGATCAGGGACTGAGCTGGATTCTGAGTGAGAATAGTCAGAACTGGATCAGGGACTGAGCTGGATTCTGAGTGAGAATAGTCAGAACTGGATCAGGGACTGAACTGGATTCTGAGTGAGAATAGTCAGAATTGGATCAGGGACTGAGCCGGATTCTCCAGTGAGAATAGTCAGAACTGGATGAGTGACTGAGCCGGATTCTGAATGAGAATAGTTAGAACTGGATCAGCGACTGAGCCGGATTCTCCACTGAGAATAGTCAGAACTGGATCAGGTACTGAGCTGGATTCTCCAGTGAGAATAGTCAGCATTGGATCAGGGACTGAGCTGGATTCTCCAGTGAGAATAGTCAGAACTGGATCAGGGACTGAACTGGATTCTGAGTGAGAATAGTCAGAACTGGATCAGAGACTGAACTGGATTCTGAGTGAGAATAGTCAGAACTGGATCATGGTCTGAACTGGATTCTGAGTGAGAATAGTCAGAACTGGATCACGGACTGAACTGGATTCTGAGTGAGAATAGTCAGAACTGGATCATGGACTGAACTGGATTCTGAGTGAGAATAGTCAGAACTGGTCATGGACTGAACTGGATTCTGAGTGAGAATAGTCAGAACTGGATCAGGGACGGAACTGGATTCTGAGTGAGAATAGTCAGAACTGGATCAGGGAATGAGCTGGATTCTGAGTGAGAATAGTCAGAAATGGATCAGGGACTGAACTGGACTCTGAGTGAGAATAGTCAGAACTGGATCAGGGACTGAGCTGGATTCTGAGTGAGAATAGTCAGAACTGGATCAGGGACTGAACTGGATTCTGAGTGAGAATAGTCAAAACTGGATCAGGGACTGAACTGGATTCTGAGTGAGAATAGTCAGAATTGGATCAGGGTCTGAACTGGATTCTCCAGTGAGAATAGTCAGAACTGGATCAGGTACTGAGCTGGATTCTGAGTGAGAATAGGCAGAACTGGATCAGGGACTGAACTGGATTCTGAGTGAGAATAGTCAAAACTGGATCAGGGACTGAACTGGATTCTGAGTGAGAATAGTCAGAATTGGATCAGAGTCTGAACTGGATTCTCCAGTGAGAATAGTCAGAACTGGGTCACGGACTGAACTGGATTCTGAGTGAGAATAGTCGGAACTGGATCAGGGACTGAACTGGATTCTGAGTGAGAATAGTCAGAACAGGATCAGGGACTGAACTGGATTCTGAGTGAGAATAGTCAGAACTGGATCAGGGACTGAGCTGGATTCTGAGTGAGAATCGTCAGAACTGGATCAGAGACTGAACTGGATTCTGATGAGAATATTCAGAACTGGATCAGGGACTGAACTGGATTCTGAGTGAGAATAGTCAGAACTGGAACATGGACTGAACTGCATTCTGAGTGAGAATAGTCAGAACTGGATCAGGGACTGAGCCGGATTCTGAGTGAGAATAGTCAGAACTGGATCAGGGACTGAACTGGCTTCGACAGTGAGAATAGTCAGAACTGGATCAGGGACTGAACTGGATTCTGAGTGAGAATAGTCAGAACTGGATCAGGGACTGAACTGAATTCTGAGTGAGAATAGTCAGAACTGGATCAGGGACTGAGCTGGATTCTCCAGTGAGAATAGTCAGAACTGGATCAGTGACTGAGCCGGATTATGAATGAGAATAGTCAGAACTGGATCAGGGACTGAGCCGGATTCTCCACTGATAATAGTCAGAACTGGATCAGGTACTGAGCTGGATTCTCCAGTGAGAATAGTCAGTACTGGATCAGGGACTGAGCTGGATTCTGAGTGAGAATAGTCAGAATTGGATGAGGGACTGAGCTGGATTCTCCAGTGAGAATAGTCAGAACTGGATCAGGGACTGAACTGGATTCTGAGTGAGAATAGTCAGAACTGGATCAGAGACTGAACTGGATTCTGAGTGAGAATAGTCAGAATTGGATCATGGACTGAACTGGATTCTGAGTGAGAATAGTCAGAACTGGATCACGGACTGAACTGGATTCTGAGTGAGAATAGTCAGAACTGGATCAGGGACTGAGCTGGATTCTGAGTGAGAATAGTCAGAACTGGATCAGGGAATGAGCTGGATTCTGAGTGAGAATAGTCAGAACTGGATCAGGGACTGAACTGGATTCTGAGTGAGAATAGTCAGAACAGGATCAGGGACTGAACTGGATTCTGAGTGAGAATAGTCAGAACTGGATCAGGGACTGAGCTGGATTCTGAGTGAGAATCGTCAGAACTGGATCAGAGACTGAACTGGATTCTGATGAGAATATTCAGAACTGGATCAGGGACTGAACTGGATTCTGAGTGAGAATAGTCAGAACTGGAACATGGACTGAACTGCATTCTGAGTGAGAATAGTCAGAACTGGATCAGGGACTGAGCCGGATTCTGAGTGAGAATAGTCAGAACTGGATCAGGGACTGAACTGGCTTCGACAGTGAGAATAGTCAGAACTGGATCAGGGACTGAACTGGATTCTGAGTGAGAATAGTCAGAACTGGATCAGGGACTGAACTGAATTCTGAGTGAGAATAGTCAGAACTGGATCAGGGACTGAGCTGGATTCTCCAGTGAGAATAGTCAGAACTGGATCAGTGACTGAGCCGGATTATGAATGAGAATAGTCAGAACTGGATCAGGGACTGAGCCGGATTCTCCACTGATAATAGTCAGAACTGGATCAGGTACTGAGCTGGATTCTCCAGTGAGAATAGTCAGTACTGGATCAGGGACTGAGCTGGATTCTGAGTGAGAATAGTCAGAATTGGATGAGGGACTGAGCTGGATTCTCCAGTGAGAATAGTCAGAACTGGATCAGGGACTGAACTGGATTCTGAGTGAGAATAGTCAGAACTGGATCAGAGACTGAACTGGATTCTGAGTGAGAATAGTCAGAATTGGATCATGGACTGAACTGGATTCTGAGTGAGAATAGTCAGAACTGGATCACGGACTGAACTGGATTCTGAGTGAGAATAGTCAGAACTGGATCAGGGACTGAGCTGGATTCTGAGTGAGAATAGTCAGAACTGGATCAGGGAATGAGCTGGATTCTGAGTGAGAATAGTCAGAACTGGATCATGGACTGAACTGGATTCTGAGTGAGAATAGTCAGAACTGGATCAAGGACTGAACTGGATTCTGAGTGAGAATAGTCAGAACTGGTCATGGACTGAACTGGATTCTGAGTGAGAATAGTCAGAACTGGATCAGGGACTGAACTGGATTCTGAGTGAGAACAGTCAGAACTGGATCAGGGAATGAGCTGGATTCTGAGTGAGAATAGTCAGAACTGGATCAAGGACTGAACTGGATTCTGAGTGAGAAGAGTCAGAACTGGATCAGGGACTGAACTGCATTCTGAGTGAGAATAGTCAGAACTGGATCAGGGACTGAACTGGATTCTGATGAGAATAGTCAGAACTGGATCAGGGACTGAACTGGATTCTGAGTGAGAATAGTCAGAACTGGATCATGGACTGAACTGCATTCTGAGTGAGAATAGTCAGAACTGGATCAGGGACTGAACTGGATTCTGAGTGAGAATAGTCAGAATTGGATCATGGACTGAATTGGATTATGTGTGAGAATAGTCAGATCTGGATCAGGGACTGAACTGGATTCTGATGAGAATAGTCAGAACTGGATCAGGGACTGAACTGGATTCTGAGTGAGAATAGTCAGAATTGGATCATGGACTGAACTGGATTCTGAGTGAGAATAGTCAGAACTGGATCATGGACTGAACTGGATTCTGAGTGAGAATCGTCAGAACTGGATCAGGGACTGAACTGGATTCTCCAGTGAGAATAGTCTGAACTGGATCAGGGACTGAGCTGGATTCTACAGTGAGAATAGTTCGAACTGGATCAGGGACTGAGCTGGATTCTGAGTGAGAATAGTCAGAACTGGATCAGGGACTGAGCTGGATTCTGAGTGAGAATAGTCAGAACTGGATCAGGGACTGAACTGGATTCTGAGTGAGAATAGTCAGAATTGGATCAGGGACTGAGCTGGATTCTCCAGTGAGAATAGTCAGAACTGGATGAGTGACTGAGCCGGATTCGGAATGAGAATAGTTAGAACTGGATCAGCGACTGAGCCGGATTCTCCACTGAGAATAGTCAGAACTGGATCAGGTACTGAGCTGCATTCTCCAGTGAGAATAGTCAGAATTGGATCAGGGACTGAGCTGGATTCTCCAGTGAGAATAGTCAGAACTGGATCAGGGACTGAACTGGATTCTGAGTGAGAATAGTCAGAATTGGATCAGGGACTGAGCTGGATTCTCCAGTGAGAATAGTCAGAACTGGATCAGTGACTGAGCCGGATTCTGAATGAGAATAGTCAGAACTGGATCAGGGACTGAGCCGGATTCTCCACTGAGAATAGTCAGAACTGGATCAGGTACTGAGCTGGATTCTCCAGTGAGAATAGTCAGTACTGGATCAGGGACTGAGCTGGATTCTGAGTGAGAATAGTCAGAATTGGATGAGGGACTGAGCTGGATTCTCCAGTGAGAATAGTCAGAACTGGATCAGGGACTAAACTGGATTCTGAGTGAGAATAGTCAGAACTGGATCAGAGACTGAACTGGATTCTGAGTGAGAATAGTCAGAATTGGATCATGGACTGAACTGGATTCTGAGTGAGAATAGTCAGAACTGGATCACGGACTGAACTGGATTCTGAGTGAGAATAGTGAGAACTGGATCAGGGACTGAGCTGGATTCTGAGTGAGAATAGTCAGATCTGGATCAGGGAATGAGCTGGATTCTGAGTGAGAATAGTCGGAACTGGATCAAGGACTGAACTGGATTCTGAGTGAGAATAGTCAGAACTGGATCATGGACTGAACTGGATTCTGAGTGAGAATAGTCAGAACTGGATCAGGGACTGAACTGGATTCTGAGTGAGAACAGTCAGAACTGGATCAGGGAATGAGCTGGATTCTGAGTGAGAATAGTCAGAACTGGATCAAGGACTGAACTGGATTCTGAGTGAGAATAGTCAGAACTGGATCAGGGACTGAACTGCATTCTGAGTGAGAATAGTCAGAACTGGATCAGGGACTGAACTGGATTCTGATGAGAATAGTCAGAACTGGATCAGGGACTGAACTGGATTCTGAGTGAGAATAGTCAGAACTGGATCATGGACTGAACTGCATTCTGAGTGAGAATAGTCAGAACTGGATCAGGGACTGAACTGGATCCTGAGTGAGAATAGTCAGAATTGGATCATGGACTGAATTGGATTATGTGTGAGAATAGTCAGATCTGGATCAGGGACTGAACTGGATTCTGATGAGAATAGTCAGAACTGGATCAGGGACTGAACTGGATTCTGAGTGAGAATAGTCAGAATTGGATCATGGACTGAACTGGATTCTGAGTGAGAATAGTCAGAACTAGATCATGGACTGAACTGGATTCTGAGTGAGAATCGTCAGAACTGGATCAGGGACTGAACTGGATTCTCCAGTGAGAATAGTCTGAACTGGATCAGGGACTGAGCTGGATTCTACAGTGAGAATAGTTGGAACTGGATCAGGGACTGAGCTGGATTCTGAGTGAGAATAGTCAGAACTGGATCAGGGACTGAGCTGGATTCTGAGTGAGAATAGTCAGAACTGGATCAGGGACTGAACTGGATTCTGAGTGAGAATAGTCAGAATTGGATCAGGGACTGAGCTGGATTCTCCAGTGAGAATAGTCAGAACTGGATGAGTGACTGAGCCGGATTCTGAATGAGAATAGTTAGAACTGGATCAGCGACTGAGCCGGATTCTCCACTGAGAATAGTCAGAACTGGATCAGGTACTGAGCTGGATTCTCCAGTGAGAATAGTCAGAATTGGATCAGGGACTGAGCTGGATTCTCCAGTGAGAATAGTCAGAACTGGATCAGGGACTGAACTGGATTCTGAGTGAGAATAGTCAGAACTGGATCAGAGACTGAACTGGATTCTGAGTGAGAATAGTCAGAACTGGATCATGGTCTGAACTGGATTCTGAGTGAGAATAGTCAGAACTGGATCACGGACTGAACTGGATTCTGAGTGAGAATAGTCAGAACTGGATCATGGACTGAACTGGATTCTGAGTGAGAATAGTCAGAACTGGTCATGGACTGAACTGGATTCTGAGTGAGAATAGTCAGAACTGGATCAGGGACGGAACTGGATTCTGAGTGAGAATAGTCAGAACTGGATCAGGGAATGAGCTGGATTCTGAGTGAGAATAGTCAGAACTGGATCAGGGACTGAACTGGATTCTTAGTGAGAATAGTCAGAACTGGATCAGGGCCTGAGCTGGATTCTGAGTGAGAATAGTCAGAACTGGATCAGGGACTGAACTGGATTCTGAGTGAGAATAGTCAAAACTGGATCAGGGACTGAACTGGATTCTGAGTGAGAATAGTCAGAATTGGATCAGGGTCTGAACTGGATTCTCCAGTGAGAATAGTCAGAACTGGATCAGGTACTGAGCTGGATTCTGAGTGAGAATAGGCAGAACTGGATCAGGGACTGAACTGGATTCTGAGTGAGAATAGTCAAAACTGGATCAGGGACTGAACTGGATTCTGAGTGAGAATAGTCAGAATTGGATCAGGGTCTGAACTGGATTCTCCAGTGAGAATAGTCAGAACTGGGTCACGGACTGAACTGGATTCTGAGTGAGAATAGTCGGAACTGGATCAGGGACTGAACTGGATTCTGAGTGCGAATAGTCAGAACAGGATCAGGGACTGAACTGGATTCTGAGTGAGAATAGTCAGAACTGGATCAGGGACTGAGCTGGATTCTGAGTGAGAATCGTCAGAACTGGATCAGAGACTGAACTGGATTCTGATGAGAATATTCAGAACTGGATCAGGGACTGAACTGGATTCTGAGTGAGAATAGTCAGAACTGGATCATGGACTGAACTGCATTCTGAGTGAGAATAGTCAGAACTGGATCAGGGACTGAGCTGGTTTCTGAGTGAGAATAGTCAGAACTGGATCAGGGACTGAACTGGATTCTACAGTGAGAATAGTCAGAACTGGATCATGGACTGAACTGGATTCTGTGTGAGAATAGTCAGAACTGGATCAGGGACTGAGCCGGATTCTGAGTGAGAATAGTCAGAACTGGATCAGGGACTGAACTGGCTTCTACAGTGAGAATAGTCAGAACTGGATCAGGGACTGAACTGGATTCTGAGTGAGAATAGTCAGAACTGGATCAGGGACTGAACTGGATTCTGAGTGAGAATAGTCAGAACTGGATCAGGGACTGAACTGGATTCTGAGTGAGAATAGTCAAAACTGGATCACGGACTTAAATGGATTCTGAGTGAGAATAGTCAGAACTGGATCAGAGACTGAACTGGATTCTGAGTGAGAATAGTCAGAACTGGATCATGGACTGAACTTTATTCTGTGTGAGAATAGTCAGAACTGGATCATGGACTGAACTGGATTCTGTGTGAGAATAGTCAGAACTGGATCAGGGACTGAGCTGGATTCTGGGTGAGAATAGTCAGAACTGGATCAGGGACTGAACTGGATTCTACAGTGAGAATAGTCAGAACTGGATCAGGGACTGAACTGGATTCTGAGTGAGAATAGTCAGAATTAGATCAGGGACTGAGCTGGATTCTCCAGTGAGAATAGTCAGAAGTGGATCAGTGACTGAGCCGGATTCTGAATGAGAATAGTCAGAACTGGATCAGGGACTGAGCCGGATTCTCCACTGAGAATAGTCAGAACTGGATCAGGTACTGAGCTGGATTCTCCAGTGAGAATAGTCAGTACTGGATCAGGGACTGAGCTGGATTCTGAGTGAGAATAGTCAGAATTGGATGAGGGACTGAGCTGGATTCTCCAGTGAGAATAGTCAGAACTGGATCAGGGACTGAACTGGATTCTGAGTGAGAATAGTCAGAACTGGATTAGAGACTGAACTGGATTCTGAGTGAGAATAGTCAGAATTGGATAATGCACTGAACTGGATTCTGAGTGAGAATAGTCAGAACTGGATCACGGACTGAACTGGATTCTGAGTGAGAATAGTCAGAATTGGATCAGGGAATGAGCTGGATTCTCCAGTGAGAATAGTCAGAACTGGATCAGTGACTGAGCCGGATTCTGAATGAGAATAGTCAGAACTGGATCAGGGACTGAGCCGGATTCTCCACTGAGAATAGTCAGAACTGGATCAGGTACTGAGCTGGATTCTCCAGTGAGAATAGTCAGTACTGGATCAGGGACTGAGCTGGATTCTGAGTGAGAATAGTCAGAATTGGATGAGGGACTGAGCTGGATTCTCCAGTGAGAATAGTCAGAATGGATCAGGGACTAAACTGGATTCTGAGTGAGAATAGTCAGAACTGGATCAGAGACTGAACTGGATTCTGAGTGAGAATAGTCAGAACTGGATCAGGGACTGAACTGGATTCTGAGTGAGAATAGTCAGAATTAGATCAGGGACTGAGCTGGATTGTCCAGTGAGAATAGTCAGAACTGGATCAGTGACTGAGCCGGATTCTGAATGAGAATAGTCAGAACTGGATCAGGGACTGAGCCGGATTCTCCACTGAGAATAGTCAGAACTGGATCAGGTACTGAGCTGGATTCTCCAGTGAGAATAGTCAGTACTGGATCAGGGACTGAGCTGGATTCTGAGTGAGAATAGTCAGAACTGGATGAGTGACTGAGCCGGATTCTGAATGAGAATAGTTAGAACTGGATCAGCGACTGAGCCGGATTCTCCACTGAGAATAGTCAGAACTGGATCAGGTACTGAGCTGGATTCTCCAGTGAGAATAGTCAGAATTGGATCAGGGACTGAGCTGGATTCTCCAGTGAGAATAGTCAGAACTGGATCAGGGACTGAACTGGATTCTGAGTGAGAATAGTCAGAATTGGATCAGGGACTGAGCTGGATTCTCCAGTGAGAATAGTCAGAACTGGATCAGTGACTGAGCCGGATTCTGAATGAGAATAGTCAGAACTGGATCAGGGACTGAGCCGGATTCTCCACTGAGAATAGTCAGAACTGGATCAGGTACTGAGCTGGATTCTCCAGTGAGAATAGTCAGTACTGGATCAGGGACTGAGCTGGATTCTGAGTGAGAATAGTCAGAACTGGATCAGGGACTAAACTGGATTCTGAGTGAGAATAGTCAGAACTGGATCAGAGACTGAACTGGATTCTGAGTGAGAATAGTCAGAATTGGATCATGGACTGAACTGGATTCTGAGTGAGAATAGTCAGAACTGGATCACGGACTGAACTGGATTCTGAGTGAGAATAGTCAGAACTGGATCAGGGACTGAGCTGGATTCTGAGTGAGAATAGTCAGAACTGGATCAGGGAATGAGCTGGATTCTGAGTGAGAATAGTCAGAACTGGATCAAGGACTGAACTGGATTCTGAGTGAGAATAGTCAGAACTGGATCATGGACTGAACTGGATTCTGAGTGAGAATAGTCAGAACTGGATCAGGGACTGAACTGGATTCTGAGTGAGAACAGTCAGAACTGGATCAGGGAATGAGCTGGATTCTGAGTGAGAATAGTCAGAACTGGATCAGGAACTGAACTGCATTCTGAGTGAGAATAGTCAGAACTGGATCAGGGACTGAACTGGATTCTGATGAGAATAGTCAGAACTGGATCAGGGACTGAACTGGATTCTGAGTGAGAATAGTCAGAACTGGATCATGGACTGAACTGCATTCTGAGTGAGAATAGTCAGAACTGGATCAGGGACTGAACTGGATTCTGAGTGAGAATAGTCAGAATTGGATCAGGGTCTGAAATGGATTCTCCAGTGAGAATAGTCAGAACTGGGTCACGGACTGAACTGGATTCTGAGTGAGAATAGTCGGAACTGGATCAGGGACTGAACTGGATTCTGAGTGAGAATAGTCAGAACAGGATCAGGGACTGAACTGGATTCTGAGTGAGAATAGTCAGAACTGGATCAGGGACTGAGCTGGATTCTGAGTGAGAATCGTCAGAACTGGATCAGAGACTGAACTGGATTCTGATGAGAATATTCAGAACTGGATCAGGGACTGAACTGGATTCTGAGTGAGAATAGTCAGAACTGGATCATGGACTGAACTGCATTCTGAGTGAGAATAGTCAGAACTGGATCAGGGACTGAGCTGGTTTCTGAGTGAGAATAGTCAGAACTGGATCAGGGACTGAACTGGATTCTACAGTGAGAATAGTCAGAACTGGATCATGGACTGAACTGGATTCTGTGTGAGAATAGTCAGAACTGGATCAGGGACTGAGCCGGATTCTGAGTGAGAATAGTCAGAACTGGATCAGGGACTGAACTGGCTTCTACAGTGAGAATAGTCAGAACTGGATCAGGGACTGAACTGGATTCTGAGTGAGAATAGTCAGAACTGGATCAGGGACTGAACTGGATTCTGAGTGAGAATAGTCAGAACTGGATCAGGGACTGAACTGGATTCTGAGTGAGAATAGTCAAAACTGGATCACGGACTGAACTGGATTCTGAGTGAGAATAGTCAGAACTGGATCAGAGACTGAACTGGATTCTGAGTGAGAATAGTCAGAACTGGATCATGGACTGAACTTTATTCTGTGTGAGAATAGTCAGAACTGGATCATGGACTGAACTGGATTCTGTGTGAGAATAGTCAGAACTGGATCAGGGACTGAGCTGGATTCTGGGTGAGAATAGTCAGAACTGGATCAGGGACTGAACTGGATTCTACAGTGAGAATAGTCAGAACTGGATCAGGGACTGAACTGGATTCTGAGTGAGAATAGTCAGAATTAGATCAGGGACTGAGCTGGATTCTCCAGTGAGAATAGTCAGAACTGGATCAGTGACTGAGCCGGATTCTGAATGAGAATAGTCAGAACTGGATCAGGGACTGAGCCGGATTCTCCACTGAGAATAGTCAGAACTGGATCAGGTGCTGAGCTGGATTCTCCAGTGAGAATAGTCAGTACTGGATCAGGGACTGAGCTGGATTCTGAGTGAGAATAGTCAGAATTGGATGAGGGACTGAGCTGGATTCTCCAGTGAGAATAGTCAGAACTGGATCAGGGACTGAACTGGATTCTGAGTGAGAATAGTCAGAACTGGATTAGAGACTGAACTGGATTCTGCGTGAGAATAGTCAGAATTGGATAATGGACTGAACTGGATTCTGAGTGAGAACAGTCAGAACTGGATCACGGACTGAACTGGATTCTGAGTGAGAATAGTCAGAATTGGATCAGGGACTGAGCTGGATTCTCCAGTGAGAATAGTCAGAACTGGATCAGTGACTGAGCCGGATTCTGAATGAGAATAGTCAGAACTGGATCAGGGACTGAGCCGGATTCTCCACTGAGAATAGTCAGAACTGGATCAGGTACTGAGCTGGATTCTCCAGTGAGAATAGTCAGTACTGGATCAGGGACTGAACTGGATTCTGAGTGAGAATAGTCAGAATTGGATCAGGGTCTGAAATGGATTCTCCAGTGAGAATAGTCAGAACTGGGTCACGGACTGAACTGGATTCTGAGTGAGAATAGTCGGAACTGGATCAGGGACTGAACTGGATTCTGAGTGAGAATAGTCAGAACAGGATCAGGGACTGAACTGGATTCTGAGTGAGAATAGTCAGAACTGGATCAGGGACTGAGCTGGATTCTGAGTGAGAATCGTCAGAACTGGATCAGAGACTGAACTGGATTCTGATGAGAATATTCAGAACTGGATCAGGGACTGAACTGGATTCTGAGTGAGAATAGTCAGAACTGGATCATGGACTGAACTGCATTCTGAGTGAGAATAGTCAGAACTGGATCAGGGACTGAGCTGGTTTCTGAGTGAGAATAGTCAGAACTGGATCAGGGACTGAACTGGATTCTACAGTGAGAATAGTCAGAACTGGATCATGGACTGAACTGGATTCTGTGTGAGAATAGTCAGAACTGGATCAGGGACTGAGCCGGATTCTGAGTGAGAATAGTCAGAACTGGATCAGGGACTGAACTGGCTTCTACAGTGAGAATAGTCAGAACTGGATCAGGGACTGAACTGGATTCTGAGTGAGAATAGTCAGAACTGGATCAGGGACTGAACTGGATTCTGAGTGAGAATAGTCAGAACTGGATCAGGGACTGAACTGGATTCTGAGTGAGAATAGTCAAAACTGGATCACGGACTTAACTGGATTCTGAGTGAGAATAGTCAGAACTGGATCAGAGACTGAACTGGATTCTGAGTGAGAATAGTCAGAACTGGATCATGGACTGAACTTTATTCTGTGTGAGAATAGTCAGAACTGGATCATGGACTGAACTGGATTCTGTGTGAGAATAGTCAGAACTGGATCAGGGACTGAGCTGGATTCTGGGTGAGAATAGTCAGAACTGGATCAGGGACTGAACTGGATTCTACAGTGAGAATAGTCAGAACTGGATCAGGGACTGAACTGGATTCTGAGTGAGAATAGTCAGAATTAGATCAGGGACTGAGCTGGATTCTCCAGTGAGAATAGTCAGAACTGGATCAGTGACTGAGCCGGATTCTGAATGAGAATAGTCAGAACTGGATCAGGGACTGAGCCGGATTCTCCACTGAGAATAGTCAGAACTGGATAAGGTACTGAGCTGGATTCTCCAGTGAGAATAGTCAGTACTGGATCAGGGACTGAGCTGGATTCTGAGTGAGAATAGTCAGAATTGGATGAGGGACTGAGCTGGATTCTCCAGTGAGAATAGTCAGAACTGGATCAGGGACTGAACTGGATTCTGAGTGAGAATAGTCAGAACTGGATTAGAGACTGAACTGGATTCTGAGTGAGAATAGTCAGAATTGGATAATGGACTGAACTGGATTCTGAGTGAGAATAGTCAGAACTGGATCACGGACTGAACTGGATTCTGAGTGAGAATAGTCAGAATTGGATCAGGGACTGAGCTGGATTCTCCAGTGAGAATAGTCAGAACTGGATCAGTGACTGAGCCGGATTCTGAATGAGAATAGTCAGAACTGGATCAGGGACTGAGCCGGATTCTCCACTGAGAATAGTCAGAACTGGATCAGGTACTGAGCTGGATTCTCCAGTGAGAATAGTCAGTACTGGATCAGGGACTGAGCTGGATTCTGAGTGAGAATAGTCAGAATTGGATGAGGGACTGAGCTGGATTCTCCAGTGAGAATAGTCAGAACTGGATCAGGGACTAAACTGGATTCTGAGTGAGAATAGTCAGAACTGGATCAGAGACTGAACTGGATTCTGAGTGAGAATAGTCAGAACTGGATCAGGGACTGAACTGGATTCTGAGTGAGAATAGTCAGAATTAGATCAGGGACTGAGCTGGATTCTCCAGTGAGAATAGTCAGAACTGGATCAGTGACTGAGCCGGATTCTGAATGAGAATAGTCAGAACTGGATCAGGGACTGAGCCGGATTCTCCACTGAGATTAGTCAGAACTGGATCAGGTACTGAGCTGGATTCTCCAGTGAGAATAGTCAGTACTGGATCAGGGACTGAGCTGGATTCTGAGTGAGAATAGTCAGAACTGGATGAGTGACTGAGCCGGATTCTGAATGAGAATAGTTAGAACTGGATCAGCGACTGAGCCGGATTCTCCACTGAGAATAGTCAGAACTGGATCAGGTACTGAGCTGGATTCTCCAGTGAGAATAGTCAGAATTGGATCAGGGACTGAGCTGGATTCTCCAGTGAGAATAGTCAGAACTGGGTCAGGGACTGAACTGGATTCTGAGTGAGAATAGTCAGAATTGGATCAGGGACTGAGCTGGATTCTCCAGTGAGAATAGTCAGAACTGGATCAGTGACTGAGCCGGATTCTGAATGAGAATAGTCAGAACTGGATCAGGGACTGAGCCGGATTCTCCACTGAGAATAGTCAGAACTGGATCAGGTACTGAGCTGGATTCTCCAGTGAGAATAGTCAGTACTGGATCAGGGACTGAGCTGGATTCTGAGTGAGAATAGTCAGAATTGGATGAGGGACTGAGCTGGATTCTCCAGTGAGAATAGTCAGAACTGGATCAGGGACTAAACTGGATTCTGAGTGAGAATAGTCAGAACTGGATCAGAGACTGAACTGGATTCTGAGTGAGAATAGTCAGAATTGGATCATGGACTGAACTGGATTCTGAGTGAGAATAGTCAGAACTGGATCACGGACTGAACTGGATTCTGAGTGAGAATAGTCAGAACTGGATCAGGGACTGAGCTGGATTCTGAGTGAGAATAGTCAGAACTGGATCAGGGAATGAGCTGGATTCTGAGTGAGAATAGTCAGAACTGGATCAAGGACTGAACTGGATTCTGAGTGAGAATAGTCAGAACTGGATCATGGACTGAACTGGATTCTGAGTGAGAATAGTCAGAACTGGATCAGGGACTGAACTGGATTCTGAGTGAGAACAGTCAGAACTGGATCAGGGAATGAGCTGGATTCTGAGTGAGAATAGTCAGAACTGGATCAAGGACTGAACTGGATTCTGAGTGAGAATAGTCAGAACTGGATCAGGGACTGAACTGCATTCTGAGTGAGAATAGTCAGAACTGGATCAGGGACTGAACTGGATTCTGATGAGAATAGTCAGAACTGGATCAGGGACTGAACTGGATTCTGAGTGAGAATAGTCAGAACTGGATCATGGACTGAACTTTATTCTGTGTGAGAATAGTCAGAACTGGATCATGGACTGAACTGGATTCTGTGTGAGAATAGTCAGAACTGGATCAGGGACTGAGCTGGATTCTGGGTGAGAATAGTTAGAACTGGATCAGGGACTGAACTGGATTCTACAGTGAGAATAGTCAGAACTGGATCAGGGACTGAACTGGATTCTGAGTGAGAATAGTCAGAATTAGATCAGGGACTGAGCTGGATTCTCCAGTGAGAATAGTCAGAACTGGATCAGTGACTGAGCCGGATTCTGAATGAGAATAGTCAGAACTGGATCAGGGACTGAGCCGGATTCTCCACTGAGAATAGTCAGAACTGGATCAGGTACTGAGCTGGATTCTCCAGTGAGAATAGTCAGTACTGGATCAGGGACTGAGCTGGATTCTGAGTGAGAATAGTCAGAATTGGATGAGGGACTGAGCTGGATTCTCCAGTGAGAATAGTCAGAACTGGATCAGGGATTGAACTGGATTCTGAGTGAGAATAGTCAGAACTGGATTAGAGACTGAACTGGATTCTGAGTGAGAATAGTCAGAATTGGATAATGGACTGAACTGGATTCTGAGTGAGAATAGTCAGAACTGGATCACGGACTGAACTGGATTCTGAGTGAGAATAGTCAGAATTGGCTCAGGGACTGAGCTGGATTCTCCAGTGAGAATAGTCAGAACTGGATCAGTGACTGAGCCGGATTCTGAATGAGAATAGTCAGAACTGGATCAGGGACTGAGCCGGATTCTCCACTGAGAATAGTCAGAACTGGATCAGGTACTGAGCTGGATTCTCCAGTGAGAATAGTCAGTACTGGATCAGGGACTGAGCTGGATTCTGGGTGAGAATAGTCAGAATTGGATGAGGGACTGAGCTGGATTCTCCAGTGAGAATAGTCAGAACTGGATCAGGGACTAAACTGGATTCTGAGTGAGAATAGTCAGAACTGGATCAGAGACTGAACTGGATTCTGAGTGAGAATAGTCAGAACTGGATCAGGGACTGAACTGGATTCTGAGTGAGAATAGTCAGAATTAGATCAGGGACTGAGCTGGATTCTCCAGTGAGAATAGTCAGAACTGGATCAGTGACTGAGCCGGATTCTGAATGAGAATAGTCAGAACTGGATCAGGGACTGAGCCGGATTCTCCACTGAGAATAGTCAGAACTGGATCAGGTACTGAGCTGGATTCTCCAGTGAGAATAGTCAGTACTGGATCAGGGACTGAGCTGGATTCTGATTGAGAATAGTCAGAACTGGATGAGTGACTGAGCCGGATTCTGAATGAGAATAGTTAGAACTGGATCAGCGACTGAGCCGGATTCTCCACTGAGAATAGTCAGAACTGGATCAGGTACTGAGCTGGATTCTCCAGTGAGAATAGTCAGAATTGGATCAGGGACTGAGCTGGATTCTCCAGTGAGAATAGTCAGAACTGGATCAGGGACTGAACTGGATTCTGAGTGAGAATAGTCAGAATTGGATCAGGGACTGAGCTGGATTCTCCAGTGAGAATAGTCAGAACTGGATCAGTGACTGAGCCGGATTCTGAATGAGAATAGTCAGAACTGGATCAGGGACTGAGCCGGATTCTCCACTGAGAATAGTCAGAACTGGATCAGGTACTGAGCTGGATTCTCCAGTGAGAATAGTCAGTACTGGATCAGGGACTGAGCTGGATTCTGAGTGAGAATAGTCAGAATTGGATGAGGGACTGAGCTGGATTCTCCAGTGAGAATAGTCAGAACTGGATCAGGGACTAAACTGGATTCTGAGTGAGAATAGTCAGAACTGGATCAGAGACTGAACTGGATTCTGAGTGAGAATAGTCAGAATTGGATCATGGACTGAACTGGATTCTGAGTGAGAATAGTCAGAACTGGATCACGGACTGAACTGGATTCTGAGTGAGAATAGTCAGAACTGGATCAGGGACTGAGCTGGATTCTGAGTGAGAATAGTCAGAACTGGATCAGGGAATGAGCTGGATTCTGAGTGAGAATAGTCAGAACTGGATCAAGGACTGAACTGGATTCTGAGTGAGAATAGTCAGAACTGGATCATGGACTGAACTGGATTCTGAGTGAGAATAGTCAGAACTGGATCAGGGACTGAACTGGATTCTGAGTGAGAACAGTCAGAACTGGATCAGGGAATGAGCTGGATTCTGAGTGAGAATAGTCAGAACTGGATCAAGGACTGAACTGGATTCTGAGTGAGAATAGTCAGAACTGGATCAGGGACTGAACTGCATTCTGAGTGAGAATAGTCAGAACTGGATCAGGGACTGAACTGGATTCTGATGAGAATAGTCAGAACTGGATCAGGGACTGAACTGGATTCTGAGTGAGAATAGTCAGAACTGGATCATGGACTGAACTGCATTCTGAGTGAGAATAGTCAGAACTGGATCAGGGACTGAGCCGGATTCTCCACTGAGAATAGTCAGAACTGGATCAGGTACTGAGCTGGATTCTCCAGTGAGAATAGTCAGTACTGGATCAGGGACTGAGCTGGATTCTGAGTGAGAATAGTCAGAATTGGATGAGGGACTGAGCTGGATTCTCCAGTGAGAATAGTCAGAACTGGATCAGGGACTAAACTGGATTCTGAGTGAGAATAGTCAGAACTGGATCAGAGACTGAACTGGATTCTGAGTGAGAATAGTCAGAACTGGATCAGGGACTGAACTGGATTCTGAGTGAGAATAGTCAGAATTAGATCAGGGACTGAGCTGGATTCTCCAGTGAGAATAGTCAGAACTGGATCAGTGACTGAGCCGGATTCTGAATGAGAATAGTCAGAACTGGATCAGGGACTGAGCCGGATTCTCCACTGAGAATAGTCAGAACTGGATCAGGTACTGAGCTGGATTCTCCAGTGAGAATAGTCAGTACTGGATCAGGGACTGAGCTGGATTCTGAGTGAGAATAGTCAGAACTGGATGAGTGACTGAGCCGGATTCTGAATGAGAATAGTTAGAACTGGATCAGCGACTGAGCCGGATTCTCCACTGAGAATAGTCAGAACTGGATCAGGTACTGAGCTGGATTCTCCAGTGAGAATAGTCAGAATTGGATCAGGGACTGAGCTGGATTCTCCAGTGAGAATAGTCAGAACTGGGTCAGGGACTGAACTGGATTCTGAGTGAGAATAGTCAGAATTGGATCAGGGACTGAGCTGGATTCTCCAGTGAGAATAGTCAGAACTGGATCAGTGACTGAGCCGGATTCTGAATGAGAATAGTCAGAACTGGATCAGGGACTGAGCCGGATTCTCCACTGAGAATAGTCAGAACTGGATCAGGTACTGAGCTGGATTCTCCAGTGAGAATAGTCAGTACTGGATCAGGGACTGAGCTGGATTCTGAGTGAGAATAGTCAGAATTGGATGAGGGACTGAGCTGGATTCTCCAGTGAGAATAGTCAGAACTGGATCAGGGACTAAACTGGATTCTGAGTGAGAATAGTCAGAACTGGATCAGAGACTGAACTGGATTCTGAGTGAGAATAGTCAGAATTGGATCATGGACTGAACTGGATTCTGAGTGAGAATAGTCAGAACTGGATCACGGACTGAACTGGATTCTGAGTGAGAATAGTCAGAACTGGATCAGGGACTGAGCTGGATTCTGAGTGAGAATAGTCAGAACTGGATCAGGGAATGAGCTGGATTCTGAGTGAGAATAGTCAGAACTGGATCAAGGACTGAACTGGATTCTGAGTGAGAATAGTCAGAACTGGATCATGGACTGAACTGGATTCTGAGTGAGAATAGTCAGAACTGGATCAGGGACTGAACTGGATTCTGAGTGAGAACAGTCAGAACTGGATCAGGGAATGAGCTGGATTCTGAGTGAGAATAGTCAGAACTGGATCAAGGACTGAACTGGATTCTGAGTGAGAATAGTCAGAACTGGATCAGGGACTGAACTGCATTCTGAGTGAGAATAGTCAGAACTGGATCAGGGACTGAACTGGATTCTGATGAGAATAGTCAGAACTGGATCAGGGACTGAACTGGATTCTGAGTGAGAATAGTCAGAACTGGATCATGGACTGAACTTTATTCTGTGTGAGAATAGTCAGAACTGGATCATGGACTGAACTGGATTCTGTGTGAGAATAGTCAGAACTGGATCAGGGACTGAGCTGGATTCTGGGTGAGAATAGTTAGAACTGGATCAGGGACTGAACTGGATTCTACAGTGAGAATAGTCAGAACTGGATCAGGGACTGAACTGGATTCTGAGTGAGAATAGTCAGAATTAGATCAGGGACTGAGCCGGATTCTCCACTGAGAATAGTCAGAACTGGATCAGGTACTGAGCTGGATTCTCCAGTGAGAATAGTCAGTACTGGATCAGGGACTGAGCTGGATTCTGAGTGAGAATAGTCAGAATTGGATGAGGGACTGAGCTGGATTCTCCAGTGAGAATAGTCAGAACTGGATCAGGGATTGAACTGGATTCTGAGTGAGAATAGTCAGAACTGGATTAGAGACTGAACTGGATTTTGAGTGAGAATAGTCAGAATTGGATAATGGACTGAACTGGATTCTGAGTGAGAATAGTCAGAACTGGATCACGGACTGAACTGGATTCTGACTGAGAATAGTCAGAATTGGATCAGGGACTGAGCTGGATTCTCCAGTGAGAATAGTCAGAACTGGATCAGTGACTGAGCCGGATTCTGAATGAGAATAGTCAGAACTGGATCAGGGACTGAGCCGGATTCTCCACTGAGAATAGTCAGAACTGGATCAGGTACTGAGCTGGATTCTCCAGTGAGAATAGTCAGTACTGGATCAGGAACTGAGCTGGATTCTGAGTGAGAATAGTCAGAATTGGATGAGGGACTGAGCTGGATTCTCCAGTGAGAATAGTCAGAACTGGATCAGGGACTAAACTGGATTCTGAGTGAGAATAGTCAGAACTGGATCAGAGACTGAACTGGATTCTGAGTGAGAATAGTCAGAACTGGATCAGGGACTGAACTGGATTCTGAGTGAGAATAGTCAGAATTAGATCAGGGACTGAGCTGGATTCTCCAGTGAGAATAGTCAGAACTGGATCAGTGACTGAGCCGGATTCTGAATGAGAATAGTCAGAACTGGATCAGGGACTGAGCCGGATTCTCCACTGAGAATAGTCAGAACTGGATCAGGTACTGAGCTGGATTCTCCAGTGAGAATAGTCAGTACTGGATCAGGGACTGAGCTGGATTCTGAGTGAGAATAGTCAGAACTGGATGAGTGACTGAGCCGGATTCTGAATGAGAATAGTTAGAACTGGATCAGCGACTGAGCCGGATTCTCCACTGAGAATAGTCAGAACTGGATCAGGTACTGAGCTGGATTCTCCAGTGAGAATAGTCAGAATTGGATCAGGGACTGAGCTGGATTCTCCAGTGAGAATAGTCAGAACTGGATCAGGGACTGAACTGGATTCTGAGTGAGAATAGTCAGAATTGGATCAGGGACTGAGCTGGATTCTCCAGTGAGAATAGTCAGAACTGGATCAGTGACTGAGCCGGATTCTGAATGAGAATAGTCAGAACTGGATCAGGGACTGAGCCGGATTCTCCACTGAGAATAGTCAGAACTGGATCAGGTACTGAGCTGGATTCTCCAGTGAGAATAGTCAGTACTGGATCAGGGACTGAGCTGGATTCTGAGTGAGAATAGTCAGAATTGGATGAGGGACTGAGCTGGATTCTCCAGTGAGAATAGTCAGAACTGGATCAGGGACTAAACTGGATTCTGAGTGAGAATAGTCAGAACTGGATCAGAGACTGAACTGGATTCTGAGTGAGAATAGTCAGAATTGGATCATGGACTGAACTGGATTCTGAGTGAGAATAGTCAGAACTGGATCACGGACTGAACTGGATTCTGAGTGAGAATAGTCAGAACTGGATCAGGGACTGAGCTGGATTCTGAGTGAGAATAGTCAGAACTGGATCAGGGAATGAGCTGGATTCTGAGTGAGAATAGTCAGAACTGGATCAAGGACTGAACTGGATTCTGAGTGAGAATAGTCAGAACTGGATCATGGACTGAACTGGATTCTGAGTGAGAATAGTCAGAACTGGATCAGGGACTGAACTGGATTCTGAGTGAGAACAGTCAGAACTGGATCAGGGAATGAGCTGGATTCTGAGTGAGAATAGTCAGAACTGGATCAAGGACTGAACTGGATTCTGAGTGAGAATAGTCAGAACTGGATCAGGGACTGAACTGCATTCTGAGTGAGAATAGTCAGAACTGGATCAGGGACTGAACTGGATTCTGATGAGAATAGTCAGAACTGGATCAGGGACTGAACTGGATTCTGAGTGAGAATAGTCAGAACTGGATCATGGACTGAACTGCATTCTGAGTGAGAATAGTCAGAATTGGATCATGGACTGAATTGGATTATGTGTGAGAATAGTCAGATCTGGATCAGGGACTGAACTGGATTCTGATGAGAATAGTCAGAACTGGATCAGGGACTGAACTGGATTCTGAGTGAGAATAGTCAGAATTGGATCATGGACTGAACTGGATTCTGAGTGAGAATAGTCAGAACTAGATCATGGACTGAACTGGATTCTGAGTGAGAATCGTCAGAACTGGATCAGGGACTGAACTGGATTCTCCAGTGAGAATAGTCTGAACTGGATCAGGGACTGAGCTGGATTCTACAGTGAGAATAGTTGGAACTGGATCAGGGACTGAGCTGGATTCTGAGTGAGAATAGTCAGAACTGGATCAGGGACTGAGCTGGATTCTGAGTGAGAATAGTCAGAACTGGATCAGGGACTGAACTGGATTCTGAGTGAGAATAGTCAGAATTGGATCAGGGACTGAGCTGGATTCTCCAGTGAGAATAGTCAGAACTGGATGAGTGACTGAGCCGGATTCTGAATGAGAATAGTTAGAACTGGATCAGCGACTGAGCCGGATTCTCCACTGAGAATAGTCAGAACTGGATCAGGTACTGAGCTGGATTCTCCAGTGAGAATAGTCAGAATTGGATCAGGGACTGAGCTGAATTCTCCAGTGAGAATAGTCAGAACTGGATCAGGGACTGAACTGGATTCTGAGTGAGAATAGTCAGAACTGGATCAGAGACTGAACTGGATTCTGAGTGAGAATAGTCAGAACTGGATCGTGGTCTGAACTGGATTCTGAGTGAGAATAGTCAGAACTGGATCACGGACTGAACTGGATTCTGAGTGAGAATAGTCAGAACTGGATCATGGACTGAACTGGATTCTGAGTGAGAATAGTCAGAACTGGTCATGGACTGAACTGGATTCTGAGTGAGAATAGTCAGAACTGGATCAGGGACGGAACTGGATTCTGAGTGAGAATAGTCAGAACTGGATCAGGGAATGAGCTGGATTCTGAGTGAGAATAGTCAGAACTGGATCAGGGACTGAACTGGATTCTGAGTGAGAATAGTCAGAACTGGATCAGGGACTGAGCTGGATTCTGAGTTAGAATAGTCAGAACTGGATCAGGGACTGAACTGGATTCTGAGTGAGAATAGTCAAAACTGGATCAGGGACTGAACTGGATTCTGAGTGAGAATAGTCAGAATTGGATCAGGGTCTGAACTGGATTCTCCAGTGAGAATAGTCAGAACTGGGTCACGGACTGAACTGGATTCTGAGTGAGAATAGTCGGAACTGGATCAGGGACTGAACTGGATTCTGAGTGAGAATAGTCAGAACAGGATCAGGGACTGAACTGGATTCTGAGTGAGAATAGTCAGAACTGGATCAGGGACTGAGCTGGATTCTGAGTGAGAATCGTCAGAACTGGATCAGAGACTGAACTGGATTCTGATGAGAATATTCAGAACTGGATCAGGGACTGAACTGGATTCTGAGTGAGAATAGTCAGAACTGGATCATGGACTGAACTGCATTCTGAGTGAGAATAGTCAGAACTGGATCAGGGACTGAGCTGGTTTCTGAGTGAGAATAGTCAGAACTGGATCAGGGACTGAACTGGATTCTACAGTGAGAATCGTCAGAACTGGATCATGGACTGAACTGGATTCTGTGTGAGAATAGTCAGAACTGGATCAGGGACTGAGCCGGATTCTGAGTGAGAATAGTCAGAACTGGATCAGGGACTGAACTGGCTTCTACAGTGAGAATAGTCAGAACTGGATCAGGGACTGAACTGGATTCTGAGTGAGAATAGTCAGAACTGGATCAGGGACTGAACTGGATTCTGAGTGAGAATAGTCAGAACTGGATCAGGGACTGAACTGGATTCTGAGTGAGAATAGTCAAAACTGGATCACGGACTTAACTGGATTCTGAGTGAGAATAGTCAGAACTGGATCAGAGACTGAACTGGATTCTGAGTGAGAATAGTCAGAACTGGATCATGGACTGAACTTTATTCTGTGTGAGAATAGTCAGAACTGGATAATGGACTGAACTGGATTCTGTGTGAGAATAGTCAGAACTGGATCAGGGACTGAGCTGGATTCTGGGTGAGAATAGTCAGAACTGGATCAGGGACTGAACTGGATTCTACAGTGAGAATAGTCAGAACTGGATCAGGGACTGAACTGGATTCTGAGTGAGAATAGTCAGAATTAGATCAGGGACTGAGCTGGATTCTCCAGTGAGAATAGTCAGAACTGGATCAGTGACTGAGCCGGATTCTGAATGAGAATAGTCAGAACTGGATCAGGGACTGAGCCGGATTCTCCACTGAGAATAGTCAGAACTGGATCAGGTACTGAGCTGGATTCTCCAGTGAGAATAGTCAGTGCTGGATCAGGGACTGAGCTGGATTCTGAGTGAGAATAGTCAGAATTGGATGAGGGACTGAGCTGGATTCTCCAGTGAGAATAGTCAGAACTGGATCAGGGACTGAACTGGATTCTGAGTGAGAATAGTCAGAACTGGATTAGAGACTGAACTGGATTCTGAGTGAGAATAGTCAGAACTGGATCAGGGAATGAGCTGGATTCTGAGTGAGAATAGTCAGAACTGGATCAAGGACTGAACTGGATTCTGAGTGAGAATAGTCAGAACTGGTCATGGACTGAACTGGATTCTGAGTGAGAATAGTCAGAACTGGATCAGGGACTGAACTGGATTCTGAGTGAGAACAGTCAGAACTGGATCAGGGAATGAGCTGGATTCTGAGTGAGAATAGTCAGAACTGGATCAAGGACTGAACTGGATTCTGAGTGAGAATAGTCAGAACTGGATCAGGGACTGAACTGCATTCTGAGTGAGAATAGTCAGAACTGGATCAGGGACTGAAATGGATTCTGATGAGAATAGTCAGAACTGGATCAGGGACTGAACTGGATTCTGAGTGAGAATAGTCAGAACTGGATCATGGACTGAACTGCATTCTGAGTTTGAATAGTCAGAACTGGATCAGGGACTGAACTGGATTCTGAGTGAGAATAGTCAGAATTGGATCATTGACTGAATTGGATTATGTGTGAGAATAGTCAGATCTGGATCAGGGACTGAACTGGATTCTGATGAGAATAGTCAGAACTGGATCAGGGACTGAACTGGATTCTGAGTGAGAATAGTCAGAATTGGATCATGGACTGAACTGGATTCTGAGTGAGAATAGTCAGAACTGGATCATGGACTGAACTGGATTCTGAGTGAGAATAGTCAGAACTGGATCAGGGACTGAACTGGATTCTCCAGTGAGAATAGTCTGAACTGGATCAGGGACTGAGCTGGATTCTACAGTGAGAAAAGTTAGAACTGGATCAGGGACTGAGCTGGATTCTGAGTGAGAATAGTCAGAACTGGATCAGGGACTGAGCTGGATTCTGAGTGAGAATAGTCAGAACTGGATCAGGGACTGAGCCGCATTCTGAGTGAGAATAGTCAGAACTGGATCAGGGACTGAACTGGATTCTACAGTGAGAATTGTCAGAACTGGATCAGGGACTGAACTGGATTCTGGGTGAGAATAGTCAGAACTGGATCAGGGACTGAACTGGATTCTGAGTGAGAATAGTCAGAACTGGATCAGGGACTGAACTGGATTCTGATTGAGAATAGTCAGAACTGGATCACGGACTGAACTGGATTCTGAGTGAGAATAGTCAGAACTGGATCAGGGACTGAACTGGATTCTGTGTGAGAATAGTCAGAACTGGATCAGGGACTGAGCTGGATTCTGGGTGAGAATAGTCAGAACTGGATCAGGGACTGAACTGGATTCTACAGTGAGAATAGTCAGAACTGGATCAGGGACTGAACTGGATTCTGAGTGAGAATAGTCAGAATTGGATCAGGGACTGAGCTGGATTCTGAGTGAGAATAGTCAGAACTGGATTAGAGACTGAACTGGATTCTGAGTGAGAATAGTGAGAATTGGATAATGGACTGAACTGGATTCTGAGTGAGAATAGTCAGAACTGGATCACGGACTGAACTGGATTCTGAGTGAGAATAGTCAGAACTGGATCAGGGACTGAGCTGGATTCTGAGTGAGAATAGTCAGAACTGGATCAGGGAATGAGCTGGATTCTGAGTGAGAATAGTCAGAACTGGATCAAGGACTGAACTGGATTCTGAGTGAGAATAGTCAGAACTGGTCATGGACTGAACTGGATTCTGAGTGAGAATAGTCAGAACTGGATCAGGGACTGAACTGGATTCTGAGTGAGAACAGTCAGAACTGGATCAGGGAATGAGCTGGATTCTGAGTGAGAATAGTCAGAACTGGATCAAGGACTGAACTGGATTCTGAGTGAGAATAGTCAGAACTGGATCAGGGACTGAACTGCATTCTGAGTGAGAATAGTCAGAACTGGATCAGGGACTGAACTGGATTCTGATGAGAATAGTCAGAACTGGATCATGGACTGAACTGGATTCTGAGTGAGAATAGTCAGAACTGGATCATGGACTGAACTGCATTCTGAGTTTGAATAGTCAGAACTGGATCAGGGACTGAACTGGATTCTGAGTGAGAATAGTCAGAATTGGATCATGGACTGAATTGGATTATGTGTGAGAATAGTCAGATCTGGATCAGGGACTGAACTGGATTCTGATGAGAATAGTCAGAACTGGATCAGGGACTGAACTGGATTCTGAGTGAGAATAGTCAGAATTGGATCATGGACTGAACTGGATTCTGAGTGAGAATAGTCAGAACTGGATCATGGACTGAACTGGATTCTGAGTGAGAATAGTCAGAACTGGATCAGGGACTGAACTGGATTCTCCAGTGAGAATAGTCTGAACTGGATCAGGGACTGAGCTGGATTCTACAGTGAGAATAGTTAGAACTGGATCAGGGACTGAGTTGGATTCTGAGTGAGATAGTCAGAACTGGATCAGGGACTGAGCTGGATTCTGAGTGAGAATAGTCAGAACTGGATCAGGGACTGAGCCGCATTCTGAGTGAGAATAGTCAGAACTGGATCAGGGACTGAACTGGATTCTACAGTGAGAATTGTCAGAACTGGATCAGGGACTGAACTGGATTCTGGGTGAGAATAGTCAGAACTGGATCAGGGACTAAACTGGATTCTGAGTGAGAATAGTCAGAACTGGATCAGGGACTGAACTGGATTCTGATTGAGAATAGTCAGAACTGGATCACGGACTGAACTGGATTCTGAGTGAGAATAGTCAGAACTGGATCAGAGACTGAACAGGATTCTGAGTGAGAATAGTCAGAACTGCATCAGGGACTGAGCTGGATTCTGTGTGAGAATAGTCAGAACTGGATCAGGGACTGAACTTGATTCTGTGTGAGAATAGTCAGAACTGGATCAGGGACTGAGCTGGATTCTACAGTGAGAATAGTCAGAACTGGATCAGGGACTGAACTGGATTCTGAGTGAGAATTGTCAGAATTGGATCAGGGACTGAGCTGGATTCTCCAGTGAGAATAGTCAGAACTGGATCAGTGACTGAGCCGGATTCTGAATGAGAATAGTCAAAACTGGATCACGGACTGAACTGGATTCTGAATGAGAATAGTCAGAATTGGATCAGGGACTGAGCCGGATTCTCCACTGAGAATAGTCAGAACTGGATCAGGTACTGAGCAGGATTCTCCAGTGAGAATAGTCAGAAACGGATCGGGGACTGAGCTGGATTCTGAGTGAGAATAGTCAGAATTGGATGTGGGACTGAGCTGGATTCTCCAGTGAGAATAGTCAGAACTGGATCGGGGACTGAACTGGATTCTGAGTGCGAATAGTCAGAACTGGATCATGGACTGAACTGGATTCTGAGTGAGAATAGTCAGAACTGGATCAGGGACTGAACTGGATTCTGAGTGAGAATAGTCAGAACTGGATCAGGGACTGAACTGGATTCTGATTGAGAATAGTCAGAACTGGATCACGGACTGAACTGGATTCTGAGTGAGAATAGTCAGAACTGGATGAGAGACTGAACTGGATTCTGAGTGAGAATAGTCAGAACTGGATCAGGGACTGAGCTGGATTCTCCAGTGAGAATAGTCAGAAGTGGATCAGTGACTGAGCCGGATTCTGAATGAGAATAGTCAGAACTGGATCAGGGACTGAGCCGGATTCTCCACTGAGAATAGTCAGAACTGGATCAGGTACTGAGCTGGATTCTCCAGTGAGAATAGTCAGAATTGGATGAGGGACTGAGCTGGATTCTCCAGTGAGAATAGTCAGAAGTGGATCAGGGACTGAACTGGATTCTGAGTGAGAATAGTCAGAACTGGATCAGAGACTGAACTGGATTCTGAGTGAGAATAGTCAGAATTGGATCATGGACTGAACTGGATTCTGAGTGAGGATAGTCAGAACTGGATCACGGACTGAACTGGATTCTGAGTAAGAATAGTCAGAACTGGATCAGGGACTGAGCTGGATTCTGAGTGAGAATAGTCAGAACTGGATCAGGGAATGAGCTGGATTCTGAGTGAGAATAGTCAGAACTGGATCAGGGACTGAACTGGATTCTCCAGTGAGAATAGTCTGAACTGGATCAGGGACTGAGCTGGATTCTCCAGTGAGAAAAGTTAGAACTGGATCAGGGACTGAGCTGGATTCTGAGTGAGAATAGTCAGAACTGGATCAGGGACTGAGCTGGATTCTGAGTGAGAATAGTCAGAACTGGATCAGGGACTGAGCCGCATTCTGAGTGAGAATAGTCAGAACTGGATCAGGGACTGAACTGGATTCTACAGTGAGAATTGTCAGAACTGGATCAGGGACTGAACTGGATTCTGGGTGAGAATAGTCAGAACTGGATCAGGGACTGAACTGGATTCTGAGTGAGAATAGTCAGAACTGGATCAGGGACTGAACTGGATTCTGATTGAGAATAGTCAGAACTGGATCACGGACTGAACTGGATTCTGAGTGAGAATAGTCAGAACTGGATCAGGGACTGAACTGGATTCTGTGTGAGAATAGTCAGAACTGGATCAGGGACTGAGCTGGATTCTGGGTGAGAATAGTCAGAACTGGATCAGGGACTGAACTGGATTCTACAGTGAGAATAGTCAGAACTGGATCAGGGACTGAACTGGATTCTGAGTGAGAATAGTCAGAATTGGATCAGGGACTGAGCTGGATTCTGAGTGAGAATAGTCAGAACTGGATTAGAGACTGAACTGGATTCTGAGTGAGAATAGTGAGAATTGGATAATGGACTGAACTGGATTCTGAGTGAGAATAGTCAGAACTGGATCACGGACTGAACTGGATTCTGAGTGAGAATAGTCAGAACTGGATCAGGGACTGAGCTGGATTCTGAGTGAGAATAGTCAGAACTGGATCAGGGAATGAGCTGGATTCTGAGTGAGAATAGTCAGAACTGGATCAAGGACTGAACTGGATTCTGAGTGAGAATAGTCAGAACTGGTCATGGACTGAACTGGATTCTGAGTGAGAATAGTCAGAACTGGATCAGGGACTGAACTGGATTCTGAGTGAGAATAGTCAGAACTGGATCAGGGACTGAACTGCATTCTGAGTGAGAATAGTCAGAACTGGATCAGGGACTGAACTGGATTCTGATGAGAATAGTCAGAACTGGATCAGGGACTGAACTGGATTCTGAGTGAGAATAGTCAGAACTGGATCATGGACTGAACTGCATTCTGAGTTTGAATAGTCAGAACTGGATCAGGGACTGAACTGGATTCTGAGTGAGAATAGTCAGAATTGGATCATGGACTGAATTGGATTATGTGTGAGAATAGTCAGATCTGGATCAGGGACTGAACTGGATTCTGATGAGAATAGTCAGAACTGGATCAGGGACTGAACTGGATTCTGAGTGAGAATAGTCAGAATTGGATCATGGACTGAACTGGATTCTGAGTGAGAATAGTCAGAACTGGATCATGGACTGAACTGGATTCTGAGTGAGAATAGTCAGAACTGGATCAGGGACTGAACTGGATTCTCCAGTGAGAATAGTCTGAACTGGATCAGGGACTGAGCTGGATTCTACAGTGAGAATAGTTAGAACTGGATCAGGGACTGAGCTGGATTCTGAGTGAGATAGTCAGAACTGGATCAGGGACTGAGCTGGATTCTGAGTGAGAATAGTCAGAACTGGATCAGGGACTGAGCCGCATTCTGAGTGAGAATAGTCAGAACTGGATCAGGGACTGAACTGGATTCTACAGTGAGAATTGTCAGAACTGGATCAGGGACTGAACTGGATTCTGGGTGAGAATAGTCAGAACTGGATCAGGGACTAAACTGGATTCTGAGTGAGAATAGTCAGAACTGGATCAGGGACTGAACTGGATTCTGATTGAGAATAGTCAGAACTGGATCACGGACTGAACTGGATTCTGAGTGAGAATAGTCAGAACTGGATCAGAGACTGAACAGGATTCTGAGTGAGAATAGTCAGAACTGCATCAGGGACTGAGCTGGATTCTGTGTGAGAATAGTCAGAACTGGATCAGGGACTGAACTTGATTCTGTGTGAGAATAGTCAGAACTGGATCAGGGACTGAGCTGGATTCTACAGTGAGAATAGTCAGAACTGGATCAGGGACTGAACTGGATTCTGAGTGAGAATTGTCAGAATTGGATCAGGGACTGAGCTGGATTCTCCAGTGAGAATAGTCAGAACTGGATCAGTGACTGAGCCGGATTCTGAATGAGAATAGTCAAAACTGGATCACGGACTGAACTGGATTCTGAATGAGAATAGTCAGAATTGGATCAGGGACTGAGCCGGATTCTCCACTGAGAATAGTCAGAACTGGATCAGGTACTGAGCAGGATTCTCCAGTGAGAATAGTCAGAAACGGATCGGGGACTGAGCTGGATTCTGAGTGAGAATAGTCAGAATTGGATGTGGGACTGAGCTGGATTCTCCAGTGAGAATAGTCAGAACTGGATCGGGGACTGAACTGGATTCTGAGTGCGAATAGTCAGAACTGGATCATGGACTGAACTGGATTCTGAGTGAGAATAGTCAGAACTGGTCATGGACTGAACTGGATTCTGAGTGAGAATAGTCAGAACTGGATCAGGGACTGATCTGGATTCTCAGTGAGAATAGTCAGAACTGGATCAGGGAATGAGCTGGATTCTGAGTGAGAATAGTCAGAACTGGATCAGGGACTGAACTGGATTCTGAGTGAGAATAGTCAGAACTGGATCAGGGACTGAACTGGATTCTGAGTGAGAATAGTCAGAACTGGATCAGGGACTGAACTGGATTCTGAGTGAGAATAGTCAGAACTGGATCAGGGACTGAACTGGATTCTGATTGAGAATAGTCAGAACTGGATCACGGACTGAACTGGATTCTGAGTGAGAATAGTCAGAACTGGATGAGAGACTGAACTGGATTCTGAGTGAGAATAGTCAGAACTGGATCAGGGACTGAGCTGGATTCTCCAGTGAGAATAGTCAGAAGTGGATCAGTGACTGAGCCGGATTCTGAATGAGAATAGTCAGAACTGGATCAGGGACTGAGCCGGATTCTCCACTGAGAATAGTCAGAACTGGATCAGGTACTGAGCTGGATTCTCCAGTGAGAATAGTCAGAATTGGATGAGGGACTGAGCTGGATTCTCCAGTGAGAATAGTCAGAAGTGGATCAGGGACTGAACTGGATTCTGAGTGAGAATAGTCAGAACTGGATCAGAGACTGAACTGGATTCTGAGTGAGAATAGTCAGAATTGGATCATGGACTGAACTGGATTCTGAGTGAGGATAGTCAGAACTGGATCACGGACTGAACTGGATTCTGAGTAAGAATAGTCAGAACTGGATCAGGGACTGAGCTGGATTCTGAGTGAGAATAGTCAGAACTGGATCAGGGAATGAGCTGGATTCTGAGTGAGAATAGTCAGAACTGGATCAAGGACTGAACTGGATTCTGAGTGAGAATAGTCAGAACTGGTCATGGACTGAACTGGATTCTGAGTGAGAATAGTCAGAACTGGATCAGGGACTGAACTGGATTCTGAGTGAGAACAGTCAGAACTGGATCAGGGAATGAGCTGGATTCTGAGTGAGAATAGTCAGAACTGGATCAAGGACTGAACTGGATTCTGAGTGAGAATAGTCAGAACTGGATCAGGGACTGAACTGCATTCTGAGTGAGAATAGTCAGAACTGGATCAGGGACTGAACTGGATTCTGATGAGAATAGTCAGAACTGGATCAGGGACTGAACTGGATTCTGAGTGAGAATAGTCAGAACTGGATCATGGACTGAACTGCATTCTGAGTGAGAATAGTCAGAACTGGATGAGGGACTGAACTGGATTTTGAGTGAGAATAGTCAGAATTGGATCATGGACTGAATTGGATTATGTGTGAGAATAGTCAGATCTGGATCAGGGACTGAACTGGATTCTGATGAGAATAGTCAGAACTGGATCAGGGACTGAACTGGATTCTGAGTGAGAATAGTCAGAATTGGATTATGGACTGAACTGGATTCTGAGTGAGAATCGTCAGAACTGGATCATGGACTGAACTGGATTCTGAGTGAGAATAGTCAGAACTGGATCAGGAACTGAACTGGATTCTCCAGTGAGAATAGTCTGAACTGGATCAGGGACTGAGCTGGATTCTACAGTGAGAATAGTTAGAACTGGATCAGGGACTGAGCTGGATTCTGAGTGAGAATAGTCAGAACTGGATCAGGGACTGAGCTGGATTCTGAGTGAGAATAGTCAGAACTGGATCAGGGACTGAGCCGCATTCTGAGTGAGAATAGTCAGAACTGGATCAGGGACTGAACTGGATTCTACAGTGAGAATTGTCAGAACTGGATCAGGGACTGAACTGGATTCTGAGTGAGAATAGTCAGAACTGGATCAGGGACTGAACTGGATTCTGAGTGAGAATAGTCAGAACTGGATCAGGGACTGAACTGGATTCTGATTGAGAATAGTCAGAACTGGGTCACGGACTGAACTGGATTCTGAGTGAGAATAGTCAGAACTGGATCAGAGACTGAACAGGATTCTGAGTGAGAATAGTCAGAACTGGATCAGGGACTGAGCTGGATTCTGTGTGAGAATAGTCAGAACTGGATCAGGGACTGAACTTGATTCTGTGTGAGAATAGTCAGAACTGGATCAGGGACTGAGCTGGATTCTACAGTGAGAATAGTCAGAACTGGATCAGGGACTGAACTGGATTCTGAGTGAGAATAGTCAGAATTGGATCAGGGAAAGAGCTGGATTCTCCAGTGAGAATAGTCAGAACTGGATCAGTGACTGAACCGGATTCTGAATGAGAATAGTCAAAACTGGATCACGGACTGAACTGAATTCTGAATGAGAATAGTCAGAATTGGATCAGGGACTGAGCCGGATTCTCCACTGAGAATAGTCAGAACTGGATCAGGTACTGAGCAGGATTCTCCAGTGAGAATAGTCAGAATCGGATCGGGGACTGAGCTGGATTCTGAGTGAGAATAGTCAGAATTGGATGAGGGACTGAGCTGGATTCTCCAGTGAGAATAGTCAGAACTGGATCGGGGACTGAACTGGATTCTGAGTGCGAATAGTCAGAACTGGATCATGGACTGAACTGGATTCTGAGTGAGAATAGTCAGAACTGGTCATGGACTGAACTGGATTCTGAGTGAGAATAGTCAGAACTGGATCAGTGACTGATCTGGATTCTCAGTGAGAATAGTCAGAACTGGATCAGGGAATGAGCTGGATTCTGAGTGAGAATAGTCAGAACTGGATCAGGGACTGAACTGGATTCTGAGTGAGAATAGTGAGAACTCGATCAGGGACTGAACTGGATTCTGAGTGAGAATAGTCAGAACTGGATCAGGGACTGAACTGGATTCTGAGTGAGAATAGTCAGAACTGGATCAGGGACTGAACTGGATTCTGATTGAGAATAGTCAGAACTGGATCACGGACTGAACTGGATTCTGAGTGAGAATAGTCAGAACTGGAAGAGAGACTGAACTGGATTCTGAGTGAGAATAGTCAGAACTGGATCAGGGACTGAGCTGGATTCTGTGTGAGAATAGTCAGAACTGGATCAGGGACTGAACTTGATTCTGTGTGAGAATAGTCAGAACTGGATCAGGGACTGAGCTGGATTCTGGGTGAGAATAGTCAGAACTGGATCAGGGACTGAACTGGATTCTACAGTGAGAATAGTCAGAACTGGATCAGGGACTGAACTGGATTCTGAGTGAGAATAGTCAGAATTGGATCAGGGACTGAGCTGGATTCTCCAGTGAGAATAGTCAGAACTGGATCAGTGACTGAGCCGGATTCTGAATGAGAATAGTCAAAACTGGATCACGGACCGAACTGGATTCTGAATGAGAATAGTCAGAATTGGATCAGGGACTGAGCCGGATTCTCCACTGAGAATAGTCAGAACTGGATCAGGTACTGAGCTGGATTCTCCAGTGAGAATAGTCAGAATTGGATCGGGGACTGAGCTGGATTCTGAGTGAGAATAGTCAGAATTGGATGAGGGACTGAGCTGGATTCTCCAGTGAGAATAGTCAGAACTGGATCAGGGACTGAACTGGATTCTGATTGAGAATAGTCAGAACTGGGTCACGGACTGAACTGGATTCTGAGTGAGAATAGTCAGAACTGGATCAGAGACTGAACAGGATTCTGAGTGAGAATAGTCAGAACTGGATCAGGGACTGAGCTGGATTCTGTGTGAGAATAGTCAGAACTGGATCAGGGACTGAACTTGATTCTGTGTGAGAATAGTCAGAACTGGATCAGGGACTGAGCTGGATTCTACAGTGAGAATAGTCAGAACTGGATCAGGGACTGAACTGGATTCTGAGTGAGAATAGTCAGAATTGGATCAGGGAAAGAGCTGGATTCTCCAGTGAGAATAGTCAGAACTGGATCAGTGACTGAACCGGATTCTGAATGAGAATAGTCAAAACTGGATCACGGACTGAACTGAATTCTGAATGAGAATAGTCAGAATTGGATCAGGGACTGAGCCGGATTCTCCACTGAGAATAGTCAGAACTGGATCAGGTACTGAGCAGGATTCTCCAGTGAGAATAGTCAGAATCGGATCGGGGACTGAGCTGGATTCTGAGTGAGAATAGTCAGAATTGGATGAGGGACTGAGCTGGATTCTCCAGTGAGAATAGTCAGAACTGGATCGGGGACTGAACTGGATTCTGAGTGCGAATAGTCAGAACTGGATCATGGACTGAACTGGATTCTGAGTGAGAATAGTCAGAACTGGTCATGGACTGAACTGGATTCTGAGTGAGAATAGTCAGAACTGGATCAGGGACTGATTTGGATTCTCAGTGAGAATAGTCAGAACTGGATCAGGGAATGAGCTGGATTCTGAGTGAGAATAGTCAGAACTGGATCAGGGACTGAACTGGATTCTGAGTGAGAATAGTGAGAACTGTATCAGGGACTGAACTGGATTCTGAGTGAGAATAGTCAGAACTGGATCAGGGACTGAACTGGATTCTGATTGAGAATAGTCAGAACTGGATCACGGACTGAACTGGATTCTGAGTGAGAATAGTCAGAACTGGAAGAGAGACTGAACTGGATTCTGAGTGAGAATAGTCAGAACTGGATCAGGGACTGAGCTGGATTCTGTGTGAGAATAGTCAGAACTGGATCAGGGACTGAACTTGATTCTGTGTGAGAATAGTCAGAACTGGATCAGGGACTGAGCTGGATTCTGGGTGAGAATAGTCAGAACTGGATCAGGGACTGAACTGGATTCTACAGTGAGAATAGTCAGAACTGGATCAGGGACTGAACTGGATTCTGAGTGAGAATAGTCAGAATTGGATCAGGGACTGAGCTGGATTCTCCAGTGAGAATAGTCAGAACTGGATCAGTGACTGAGCCGGATTCTGAATGAGAATAGTCAAAACTGGATCACGGACCGAACTGGATTCTGAATGAGAATAGTCAGAATTGGATCAGGGACTGAGCCGGATTCTCCACTGAGAATAGTCAGAACTGGATCAGGTACTGAGCTGGATTCTCCAGTGAGAATAGTCAGAATTGGATCGGGGACTGAGCTGGATTCTGAGTGAGAATAGTCAGAATTGGATGAGGGACTGAGCTGGATTCTCCAGTGAGAATAGTCAGAACTGGATCAGGGACTGAACTGGATTCTGAGTGAGAATAGTCAGAACTGGATCATGGACTGAACTGGATTCTGAGTGAGAATAGGCAGAACTGGTCATGGACTGAACTGGATTCTGAGTGAGAATAGTCAGAACTGGATCAGGGACTGAACTTGATTCTGTGTGAGAATAGTCAGAACTGGATCAGGGACTGAACTTGATTCTGTTTGAGAATAGTCAGAACTGGATCAGGGACTGAGCTGGATTCTGGGTGAGAATAGTCAGAACTGGATCAGGGACTGAACTGGATTCTACAGTGAGAATAGTCAGAACTGGATCAGGGACTGAGCTGGATTCTCCAGTGAGAATAGTCAGAACTGGATCAGTGACTGAGCCGGATTCTGAATGAGAATAGTTAGAACTGGATCAGCGACTGAGCCGGATTCTCCACTGAGAATAGTCAGAACTGGATCAGGTACTGAGCTGGATTATCCAGTGAGAATAGTCAGAATTGGATCAGGGACTGAGCTGGATTCTCCAGTGAGATTAGTCAGAACTGGATCAGGGACTGAACTGGATTCTGAGTGAGAATAGTCAGAACTGGATCAGAGACTGAACTGGATTCTGAGTGAGAATAGTCAGAACTGGATCATGGTCTGAACTGGATTCTGAGTGAGAATAGTCAGAACTGGATCAGGGACTGAACTGGATTCTGATTGAGAATAGTCAGAACTGGATCACGGACTGAACTGGATTCTGAGTGAGAATAGTCAGAACTGGATGAGAGACTGAACTGGATTCTGAGTGAGAATAGTCAGAACTGGATCAGGGACTGAGCTGGATTCTGGGTGAGAATAGTCAGAACTGGATCAGGGACTGAACTGGATTCTACAGTGAGAATAGTCAGAACTGGATTAGGGACTGAACTGGATTCTGAGTGAGAATAGTCAGAATTGGATCAGGGACTGAGCTGGATTCTCCAGTGAGAATAGTCAGAACTGGATCAGTGACTGAGCCGGATTCTGAATGAGAATAGTCAAAACTGGATCACGGACCGAACTGGATTCTGAATGAGAATAGTCAGAATTGGATCAGGGACTGAGCCGGATTCTCCACTGAGAATAGTCAGAATTGGATCAGGTAATGAGCTGGATTCTCCATTGAGAATAGTCAGAATTTGACCGGGGACTGAGCTGGATTCTGAATGAGAATAGTCAGAATTGGATGAGGGACTGAGCTGGATTCTCCAGTGAGAATAGTCAGCACTGGATCAGGGACTGAACTGGATTCTGAGTGAGAATAGTCAGAACTGGATCATGGACTGAACTGGATTCTGAGTGAGAATAGGCAGAACTGGTCATGGACTGAACTGGATTCTGAGTGAGAATAGTCAGAACTGGATCAGGGACTGAACTTGATTCTGTGTGAGAATAGTCAGAACTGGATCAGGGACTGAACTTGATTCTGTTTGAGAATAGTCAGAACAGGATCAGGGACTGAGCTGGATTCTGGGTGAGAATAGTCAGAACTGGATCAGGGACTGAACTGGATTCTACAGTGAGAATAGTCAGAACTGGATCAGGGACTGAGCTGGATTCTCCAGTGAGAATAGTCAGAACTGGATCAGTGACTGAGCCGGATTCTGAATGAGAATAGTTAGAACTGGATCAGCGACTGAGCCGGATTCTCCACTGAGAATAGTCAGAACTGGATCAGGTACTGAGCTGGATTCTCCAGTGAGAATAGTCAGAATTGGATCAGGGACTGAGCTGGATTCTCCAGTGAGATTAGTCAGAACTGGATCAGGGACTGAACTGGATTCTGAGTGAGAATAGTCAGAACTGGATCAGAGACTGAACTGGATTCTGAGTGAGAATAGTCAGAACTGGTCATGGACTGAACTGGATTCTGAGTGAGAATTGTCAGAACTGGATCAGGGACTGATCTGGATTCTCAGTGAGAATAGTCAGAACTGGATCAGGGAATGAGCTGGATTCTGAGTGAGAATAGTCAGAACTGGATCAGGGACTGAACTGGATTCTGAGTGAGAATAGTCAGAACTGGATCAGGGACTGAACTGGATTCTGAGTGAGAATAGTCAGAACTGGATCAGGGACTGAACTGGATTCTGAGTGAGAATAGTCAGATCTGGATCAGGGACTGAACTGGATTCTGATTGAGAATAGTCAGAACTGGATCACGGACTGAACTGGATTCTGAGTGAGAATAGTCAGAACTGGATGAGAGACTGAACTGGATTCTGAGTGAGAATAGTCAGAACTGGATCAGGGACTGAGCTGGATTCTGTGTGAGAATAGTCAGAACTGGATCAGGGACTGAACTTGATTCTGTGTGAGAATAGTCAGAACTGGATCAGGGACTGAGCTGGATTCTGGGTGAGAATAGTCAGAACTGGATCAGGGACTGAACTGGATTCGAAAGTGAGAATAGTCAGAACTGGATCAGGGACTGAACTGGATTCTGAGTGAGAATAGTCAGAATTGGATCAGGGACTGAGCTGGATTCTCCAGTGAGAATAGTCAGAACTGGATCAGTGACTGAGCCGGATTCTGAATGAGAATAGTCAAAACTGGATCACGGACCGAACTGGATTCTGAATGAGAATAGTCAGAATTGGACCAGGGACTGAGCCGGATTCTCCACTGAGAATAGTCAGAACTGGATCAGGTACTGAGCTGGATTCTCCAGTGAGAATAGTCAGAATTGGATCGGGGACTGAGCTGGATTCTGAGTGAGAATAGTCAGAATTGGATGAGGGACTGAGCTGGATTCTCCAGTGAGAATAGTCAGAACTGGATCAGGGACTGAACTGGATTCTGAGTGAGAATAGTCAGAACTGGATCATGGACTGAACTGGATTCTGAGTGAGAATAGGCAGAACTGGTCATGGACTGAACTGGATTCTGAGTGAGAATAGTCAGAACTGGATCAGGGACTGAACTTGATTCTGTGTGAGAATAGTCAGAACTGGATCAGGGACTGAACTTAATTCTGTTTGAGAATAGTCAGAACTGGATCAGGGACTGAGCTGGATTCTGGGTGAGAATAGTCAGAACTGGATCAGGGACTGAACTGGATTCTACAGTGAGAATAGTCAGAACTGGATCAGGGACTGAGCTGGATTCTCCAGTGAGAATAGTCAGAACTGGATCAGTGACTGAGCCGGATTCTGAATGAGAATAGTTAGAACTGGATCAGCGACTGAGCCGGATTCTCCACTGAGAATAGTCAGAACTGGATCAGGTACTGAGCTGGATTCTCCAGTGAGAATAGTCAGAATTGAATCAGGGACTGAGCTGGATTCTCCAGTGAGATTAGTCAGAACTGGATCAGGGACTGAACTGGATTCTGAGTGAGAATAGTCAGAACTGGATCAGAGACTGAATGGATTCTGAGTGAGAATAGTCAGAACTGGATCATGGTCTGAACTGGATTCTGAGTGAGAATAGTCAGAACTGGATCAGGGACTGAACTGGATTCTGATTGAGAATAGTCAGAACTGGATCACGGACTGAACTGGATTCTGAGTGAGAATAGTCAGAACTGGATGAGAGACTGAACTGGATTCTGAGTGAGAATAGTCAGAACTGGATCAGGGACTGAGCTGGATTCTGTGTGAGAATAGTCAGAACTGGATCAGGGACTGAACTTGATTCTGTGTGAGAATAGTCAGAACTGGATCAGGGACTGAGCTGGATTCTGGGTGAGAATAGTCAGAACTGGATCAGGGACTGAACTGGATTCTACAGTGAGAATAGTCAGAACTGGATCAGGGACTGAACTGGATTCTGAGTGAGAATAGTCAGAATTGGATCAGGGACTGAGCTGGATTCTCCAGTGAGAATAGTCAGAACTGGATCAGTGACTGAGCCGGATTCTGAATGAGAATAGTCAAAACTGGATCACGGACCGAACTGGATTCTGAATGAGAATAGTCAGAATTGGATCAGGGACTGAGCCGGATTCTCCACTGAGAATAGTCAGAATTGGATCAGGTAGTGAGCTGGATTCTCCAGTGAGAATAGTCAGAATTGGATCGGGGACTGAGCTGGATTCTGAATGAGAATAGTCAGAATTGGATGAGGGACTGAGCTGGATTCTCCAGTGAGAATAGTCAGAACTGGATCAGGGACTGAACTGGATTCTGAGTGAGAATCGTCAGAACTGGATCATGGACTGAACTGGATTCTGAGTGAGAATAGGCAGAACTGGTCATGGACTGAACTGGATTCTGAGTGAGAATAGTCAGAACTGGATCAGGGACTGAACTTGATTCTGTGTGAGAATAGTCAGAACTGGATCAGGGACTGAACTTGATTCTGTTTGAGAATAGTCAGAACTGGATCAGGGACTGAGCTGGATTCTGGGTGAGAATAGTCAGAACTGGATCAGGGACTGAACTGGATTCTACAGTGAGAATAGTCAGAACTGGATCAGGGACTGAGCCGGATTCTGAATGAGAATAGTTCGAACTGGATCAGCGACTGAGCCGGATTCTCCACTGAGAATAGTCAGAACTGGATCAGGTACTGAGCTGGATTCTCCAGTGAGAATAGTCAGAATTGGATCAGGGACTGAGCTGGATTCTCCAGTGAGATTAGTCAGAACTGGATCAGGGACTGAACTGGATTCTGAGTGAGAATAGTCAGAACTGGATCAGAGACTGAACTGGATTCTGAGTGAGAATAGTCAGAACTGGATCATGGTCTGAACTGGATTCTGAGTGAGAATAGTCAGAACTGGATCAGGGACTGAACTGGATTCTGATTGAGAATAGTCAGAACTGGATCAGGAAACTGAACTGGATTCTGAGTGAGAATAGTCAGAACTTGATGAGAGACTGAACTGGATTCTGAGTGAGAATAGTCAGAACTGGATCAGGGACTGAGCTGGATTCTGTGTGAGAATAGTCAGAACTGGATCAGGGACTGAACTTGATTCTGTGTGAGAATAGTCAGAACTGGATCAGGGACTGAGCTGGATTCTGGGTGAGAATAGTCAGAACTGGATCAGGGACTGAACTGGATTCTACAGTGAGAATAGTCAGAACTGGATCAGGGACTGAACTGGATTCTGAGTGAGAATAGTCAGAATTGGATCAGGGACTGAGCTGGATTCTCCAGTGAGAATAGTCAGAACTGGATCAGTGACTGAGCCGGATTCTGAATGAGAATAGTCAAAACTGGATCACGGACCGAACTGGATTCTGAATGAGAATAGTCAGAATTGGATCAGGGACTGAGCCGGATTCTCCACTGAGAATAGTCAGAATTGGATCAGGTACTGAGCTGGATTCTCCAGTGAGAATAGTCAGAATTGGATCGGGGACTGAGCTGGATTCTGAGTGAGAATAGTCAGAATTGGATGAGGGAGTGAGCTGGATTCTCCAGTGAGAATAGTCAGAACTGGATCAGGGACTGAACTGGATTCTGAGTGAGAATAGTCAGAACTGGATCAGGGACTGAACTGGATTCTGAGTGAGAATAGTCAGAACTGGATGATGGACTGAACTGCATTCTGAGTGAGAATAGTCAGAACTGGATCAGGGACTGAGCTGGATTCTGAGTGAGAATAGTCAGAACTGGATCAGGGACTGAACTGGATTCTACAGTGAGAATAGTCAGAACTGGATCATGGACTGAACTGGATTCTGTGTGAGAATAGTCAGAACTGGATCAGGGACTGAGCCGGATTCTGAGTGAGAATAGTCAGAACTGGATCAGGGAATGAGCTGGATTCTGAGTGAGAATAGTCAGAACTGGATCAGGGACTGAACCGGATTCTGAGTGAGAACAGTCAGAACTGGATCAGGGAATGAGCTGGATTCTGAGTGAGAATAGTCAGAACTGGATCAAGGACTGAACTGGATTCTGAGTGAGAATAGTCAGAACTGGATCAGGGACTGAACTGCATTCTGAGTGAGAATAGTCAGAACTGGATCAGGGACTGAACTGGATTCTGATGAGAATAGTCAGAACTGGATCAGGGACTGAACTGGATTCTGAGTGAGAATAGTCAGAACTGGATCATGGACTGAACTGCATTCTGAGTGAGAATAGTCAGAACTGGATCAGGGACTGAACTGGATTCTGAGTGAGAATAGTCAGAATTGGATCATGTACTGAATTGGATTATGTGTGAGAATAGTCAGATCTGGATCAGGGACTGAACTGGATTCTGATGAGAATAGTCAGAACTGGATCAGGGACTGAACTGGATTCTGAGTGAGAAGAGTCAGAATTGGATCATGGACTGAACTGGATTCTGAGTGAGAATAGTCAGAACTGGATCATGGACTGAACTGGATTCTGAGTGAGAATAGTCAGAACTGGAACAGGGACTGAACTGGATTCTCCAGTGAGAATAGTCTGAACTGGATCAGGGACTGAGCTGGATTCTACAGTGAGAATAGTTAGAACGGGAACAGGGACTGAGCTGGATTCTGAGTGAGAATAGTCAGAACTGGATCAGGGACTGAGCTGGATTCTGAGTGAGAATAGTCAGAACTGGATCAGGGACTGAGCCGCATTCTGAGTGAGAATAGTCAGAACTGGATCAGGGACTGAACTGGATTCTAAAGTGAGAATTGTCAGAACTGGATCAGGGACTGAACTGGATTCTGAGTGAGAATAGTCAGAACTGGATCAGGGACTGAACTGGATTCTGAGTGATAATAGTCAGAACTGGATCAGGGACTGAACTGGATTCTGATTGAGAATAGTCAGAACTGGATCACGGACTGAACTGCATTCTGAGTGAGAATAGTCAGAACTGGATCAGAGACTGAACAGGATTCTGAGTGAGAATAGTCAGAACTGGATCAGGGACTGAGCTGGATTCTGTGTGAGAATAGTCAGAACTGGATCATGTACTGAATTGGATTATGTGTGAGAATAGTCAGATCTGGATCAGGGACTGAACTGGATTCTGAGTGAGAATAGTCAGAACTGGATCAGGGACTGAACTGGATTCTGAGTGAGAATAGTCAGAACTGGATCAGGGACTGAACTGGATTCTGAGTGAGAATAGTCAAAACTGGATCACGGACTTAACTGGATTCTGAGTGAGAATAGTCAGAACTGGATCAGAGACTGAACTGGATTCTGAGTGAGAATAGTCAGAACTGGATCATGGACTGAACTTTATTCTGTGTGAGAATAGTCAGAACTGGATCAGGGACTGAACTGGATTCTGGGTGAGAATAGTCAGAACTGGATCAGGGACTGAACTGGATTCTACAGTGATAATAGTCAGAACTGGATCAGGGACTGAACTGGATTCTGAGTGAGAATAGTCAGAATTGGATCAGGGACTGAGCTGGATTCTCCAGTGAGAATAGTCAGAACTGGATCAGGGACTGAACTGGATTCTCCAGTGAGAATAGTCAGAATTGGATCGGGGACTGAGCTGGATTCTGAGTGAGAATAGTCAGAATTGGATGAGGGAGTGAGCTGGATTCTCCAGTGAGAATAGTCAGAACTGGATCAGGGACTGAACTGGATTCTGAGTGAGAATAGTCAGAACTGGATGATGGACTGAACTGCATTCTGAGTGAGAATAGTCAGAACTGGATCAGGGACTGAGCTGGATTCTGAGTGAGAATAGTCAGAACTGGATCAGGGACTGAACTGGATTCTACAGTGAGAATAGTCAGAACTGGATCATGGACTGAACTGGATTCTGTGTGAGAATAGTCAGAACTGGATCAGGGACTGAGCTGGATTCTGGGTGAGAATAGTCAGAACTGGATCAGGGACTGAACTGGATTCTACATTGAGAATAGTCAGAACTGGATCAGGGACTGAACTGGATTCTGAGTGAGAATAGTCAGAATTGGATCAGGGACTGAGCTGGATTCTCCAGTGAGAATAGTCAGAACTGGATCAGTGACTGAGCCGGATTCTGAATGAGAATAGTCAAAACTGGATCACGGACCGAACTGGATTCTGAATGAGAATAGTCAGAATTGGACCAGGGACTGAGCCGGATTCTCCACTGAGAATAGTCAGAACTGGATCAGGTACTGAGCTGGATTCTCCAGTGAGAATAGTCAGAATTGGATCGGGGACTGAGCTGGATTCTGAGTGAGAATAGTCAGAATTGGATGAGGGACTGAGCTGGATTCTCCAGTGAGAATAGTCAGAACTGGATCAGGGACTGAACTGGATTCTGAGTGAGAATAGTCAGAACTGGATCATGGACTGAACTGGATTCTGAGTGAGAATAGGCAGAACTGGTCATGGACTGAACTGGATTCTGAGTGAGAATAGTCAGAACTGGATCAGGGACTGAACTTGATTCTGTGTGAGAATAGTCAGAACTGGATCAGGGACTGAACTTAATTCTGTTTGAGAATAGTCAGAACTGGATCAGGGACTGAGCTGGATTCTGGGTGAGAATAGTCAGAACTGGATCAGGGACTGAACTGGATTCTACAGTGAGAATAGTCAGAACTGGATCAGGGACTGAGCTGGATTCTCCAGTGAGAATAGTCAGAACTGGATCAGTGACTGAGCCGGATTCTGAATGAGAATAGTTAGAACTGGATCAGCGACTGAGCCGGATTCTCCACTGAGAATAGTCAGAACTGGATCAGGTACTGAGCTGGATTCTCCAGTGAGAATAGTCAGAATTGAATCAGGGACTGAGCTGGATTCTCCAGTGAGATTAGTCAGAACTGGATCAGGGACTGAACTGGATTCTGAGTGAGAATAGTCAGAACTGGATCAGAGACTGAATGGATTCTGAGTGAGAATAGTCAGAACTGGATCATGGTCTGAACTGGATTCTGAGTGAGAATAGTCAGAACTGGATCAGGGACTGAACTGGATTCTGATTGAGAATAGTCAGAACTGGATCACGGACTGAACTGGATTCTGAGTGAGAATAGTCAGAACTGGATGAGAGACTGAACTGGATTCTGAGTGAGAATAGTCAGAACTGGATCAGGGACTGAGCTGGATTCTGTGTGAGAATAGTCAGAACTGGATCAGGGACTGAACTTGATTCTGTGTGAGAATAGTCAGAACTGGATCAGGGACTGAGCTGGATTCTGGGTGAGAATAGTCAGAACTGGATCAGGGACTGAACTGGATTCTACAGTGAGAATAGTCAGAACTGGATCAGGGACTGAACTGGATTCTGAGTGAGAATAGTCAGAATTGGATCAGGGACTGAGCTGGATTCTCCAGTGAGAATAGTCAGAACTGGATCAGTGACTGAGCCGGATTCTGAATGAGAATAGTCAAAACTGGATCACGGACCGAACTGGATTCTGAATGAGAATAGTCAGAATTGGATCAGGGACTGAGCCGGATTCTCCACTGAGAATAGTCAGAATTGGATCAGGTCGTGAGCTGGATTCTCCAGTGAGAATAGTCAGAATTGGATCGGGGACTGAGCTGGATTCTGAATGAGAATAGTCAGAATTGGATGAGGGACTGAGCTGGATTCTCCAGTGAGAATAGTCAGAACTGGATCAGGGACTGAACTGGATTCTGAGTGAGAATCGTCAGAACTGGATCATGGACTGAACTGGATTCTGAGTGAGAATAGGCAGAACTGGTCATGGACTGAACTGGATTCTGAGTGAGAATAGTCAGAACTGGATCAGGGACTGAACTTGATTCTGTGTGAGAATAGTCAGAACTGGATCAGGGACTGAACTTGATTCTGTTTGAGAATAGTCAGACCTGGATCAGGGACTGAGCTGGATTCTGGGTGAGAATAGTCAGAACTGGATCAGGGACTGAACTGGATTCTACAGTGAGAATAGTCAGAACTGGATCAGGGACTGAGCCGGATTCTGAATGAGAATAGTTAGAACTGGATCAGCGACTGAGCCGGATTCTCCACTGAGAATAGTCAGAACTGGATCAGGTACTGAGCTGGATTCTCCAGTGAGAATCGTCAGAATTGGATCAGGGACTGAGCTGGATTCTCCAGTGAGATTAGTCAGAACTGGATCAGGGACTGAACTGGATTCTGAGTGAGAATAGTCAGAACTGGATCAGAGACTGAACTGGATTCTGAGTGAGAATAGTCAGAACTGGATCATGGTCTGAACTGGATTCTGAGTGAGAATAGTCAGAACTGGATCAGGGACTGAACTGGATTCTGATTGAGAATAGTCAGAACTGGATCAGGAAACTGAACTGGATTCTGAGTGAGAATAGTCAGAACTTGATGAGAGACTGAACTGGATTCTGAGTGAGAATAGTCAGAACTGGATCAGGGACTGAGCTGGATTCTGTGTGAGAATAGTCAGAACTGGATCAGGGACTGAACTTGATTCTGTGTGAGAATAGTCAGAACTGGATCAGGGACTGAGCTGGATTCTGGGTGAGAATAGTCAGAACTGGATCAGGGACTGAACTGGATTCTACAGTGAGAATAGTCAGAACTGGATCAGGGACTGAACTGGATTCTGAGTGAGAATAGTCAGAATTGGATCAGGGACTGAGCTGGATTCTCCAGTGAGAATAGTCAGAACTGGATCAGTGACTGAGCCGGATTCTGAATGAGAATAGTCAAAACTGGATCACGGACCGAACTGGATTCTGAATGAGAATAGTCAGAATTGGATCAGGGACTGAGCCGGATTCTCCACTGAGAATAGTCAGAATTGGATCAGGTACTGAGCTGGATTCTCCAGTGAGAATAGTCAGAATTGGATCGGGGACTGAGCTGGATTCTGAGTGAGAATAGTCAGAATTGGATGAGGGAGTGAGCTGGATTCTCCAGTGAGAATAGTCAGAACTGGATCAGGGACTGAACTGGATTCTGAGTGAGAATAGTCAGAACTGGATCAGGGACTGAACTGGATTCTGAGTGAGAATAGTCAGAACTGGATGATGGACTGAACTGCATTCTGAGTGAGAATAGTCAGAACTGGATCAGGGACTGAGCTGGATTCTGAGTGAGAATAGTCAGAACTGGATCAGGGACTGAACTGGATTCTACAGTGAGAATAGTCAGAACTGGATCATGGACTGAACTGGATTCTGTGTGAGAATAGTCAGAACTGGATCAGGGACTGAGCCGGATTCTGAGTGAGAATAGTCAGAACTGGATCAGGGAATGAGCTGGATTCTGAGTGAGAATAGTCAGAACTGGATCAGGGACTGAACCGGATTCTGAGTGAGAACAGTCAGAACTGGATCAGGGAATGAGCTGGATTCTGAGTGAGAATAGTCAGAACTGGATCAAGGACTGTACTGGATTCTGAGTGAGAATAGTCAGAACTGGATCAGGGACTGAACTGCATTCTGAGTGAGAATAGTCAGAACTGGATCAGGGACTGAACTGGATTCTGATGAGAATAGTCAGAACTGGATCAGGGACTGAACTGGATTCTGAGTGAGAATAGTCAGAACTGGATCATGGACTGAACTGCATTCTGAGTGAGAATAGTCAGAACTGGATCAGGGACTGAACTGGATTCTGAGTGAGAATAGTCAGAATTGGATCATGTACTGAATTGGATTATGTGTGAGAATAGTCAGATCTGGATCAGGGACTGAACTGGATTCTGATGAGAATAGTCAGAACTGGATCAGGGACTGAACTGGATTCTGAGTGAGAAGAGTCAGAATTGGATCATGGACTGAACTGGATTCTGAGTGAGAATAGTCAGAACTGGATCATGGACTGAACTGGATTCTGAGTGAGAATAGTCAGAACTGGATCAGGGACTGAACTGGATTCTCCAGTGAGAATAGTCTGAACTGGATCAGGGACTGAGCTGGATTCTACAGTGAGAATAGTTAGAACGGGAACAGGGACTGAGCTGGATTCTGAGTGAGAATAGTCAGAACTGGATCAGGGACTGAGCTGGATTCTGAGTGAGAATAGTCAGAACTGGATCAGGGACTGAGCCGCATTCTGAGTGAGAATAGTCAGAACTGGATCAGGGACTGAACTGGATTCTAAAGTGAGAATTGTCAGAACTGGATCAGGGACTGAACTGGATTCTGAGTGAGAATAGTCAGAACTGGATCAGGGACTGAACTGGATTCTGAGTGATAATAGTCAGAACTGGATCAGGGACTGAACTGGATTCTGATTGAGAATAGTCAGAACTGGATCACGGACTGAACTGCATTCTGAGTGAGAATAGTCAGAACTGGATCAGAGACTGAACAGGATTCTGAGTGAGAATAGTCAGAACTGGATCAGGGACTGAGCTGGATTCTGTGTGAGAATAGTCAGAACTGGATCATGTACTGAATTGGATTATGTGTGAGAATAGTCAGATCTGGATCAGGGACTGAACTGGATTCTGAGTGAGAATAGTCAGAACTGGATCAGGGACTGAACTGGATTCTGAGTGAGAATAGTCAGAACTGGATCAGGGACTGAACTGGATTCTGAGTGAGAATAGTCAAAACTGGATCACGGACTTAACTGGATTCTGAGTGAGAATAGTCAGAACTGGATCAGAGACTGAACTGGATTCTGAGTGAGAATAGTCAGAACTGGATCATGGACTGAACTTTATTCTGTGTGAGAATAGTCAGAACTGGATCAGGGACTGAACTGGATTCTGGGTGAGAATAGTCAGAACTGGATCAGGGACTGAACTGGATTCTACAGTGATAATAGTCAGAACTGGATCAGGGACTGAACTGGATTCTGAGTGAGAATAGTCAGAATTGGATCAGGGACTGAGCTGGATTCTCCAGTGAGAATAGTCAGAACTGGATCAGGGACTGAACTGGATTCTCCAGTGAGAATAGTCAGAATTGGATCGGGGACTGAGCTGGATTCTGAGTGAGAATAGTCAGAATTGGATGAGGGAGTGAGCTGGATTCTCCAGTGAGAATAGTCAGAACTGGATCAGGGACTGAACTGGATTCTGAGTGAGAATAGTCAGAACTGGATGATGGACTGAACTGCATTCTGAGTGAGAATAGTCAGAACTGGATCAGGGACTGAGCTGGATTCTGAGTGAGAATAGTCAGAACTGGATCAGGGACTGAACTGGATTCTACAGTGAGAATAGTCAGAACTGGATCATGGACTGAACTGGATTCTGTGTGAGAATAGTCAGAACTGGATCAGGGACTGAGCCGGATTCTGAGTGAGAATAGTCAGAACTGGATCAGGGAATGAGCTGGATTCTGAGTGAGAATAGTCAGAACTGGATCAGGGACTGAACCGGATTCTGAGTGAGAACAGTCAGAACTGGATCAGGGAATGAGCTGGATTCTGAGTGAGAATAGTCAGAACTGGATCAAGGACTGAACTGGATTCTGAGTGAGAATAGTCAGAACTGGATCAGGGACTGAACTGCATTCTGAGTGAGAATAGTCAGAACTGGATCAGGGACTGAACTGGATTCTGATGAGAATAGTCAGAACTGGATCAGGGACTGAACTGGATTCTGAGTGAGAATAGTCAGAACTGGATCATGGACTGAACTGCATTCTGAGTGAGAATAGTCAGAACTGGATCAGGGACTGAACTGGATTCTGAGTGAGAATAGTCAGAATTGGATCATGTACTGAATTGGATTATGTGTGAGAATAGTCAGATCTGGATCAGGGACTGAACTGGATTCTGATGAGAATAGTCAGAACTGGATCAGGGACTGAACTGGATTCTGAGTGAGAAGAGTCAGAATTGGATCATGGACTGAACTGGATTCTGAGTGAGAATAGTCAGAACTGGATCATGGACTGAACTGGATTCTGAGTGAGAATAGTCAGAACTGGATCAGGGACTGAACTGGATTCTCCAGTGAGAATAGTCTGAACTGGATCAGGGACTGAGCTGGATTCTACAGTGAGAATAGTTAGAACGGGAACAGGGACTGAGCTGGATTCTGAGTGAGAATAGTCAGAACTGGATCAGGGACTGAGCTGGATTCTGAGTGAGAATAGTCAGAACTGGATCAGGGTCTGAGCCGCATTCTGAGTGAGAATAGTCAGAACTGGATCAGGGACTGAACTGGATTCTAAAGTGAGAATTGTCAGAACTGGATCAGGGACTGAACTGGATTCTGAGTGAGAATAGTCAGAACTGGATCAGGGACTGAACTGGATTCTGAGTGATAATAGTCAGAACTGGATCAGGGACTGAACTGGATTCTGATTGAGAATAGTCAGAACTGGATCACGGACTGAACTGCATTCTGAGTGAGAATAGTCAGAACTGGATCAGAGACTGAACAGGATTCTGAGTGAGAATAGTCAGAACTGGATCAGGGACTGAGCTGGATTCTGTGTGAGAATAGTCAGAACTGGATCATGTACTGAATTGGATTATGTGTGAGAATAGTCAGATCTGGATCAGGGACTGAACTGGATTCTGAGTGAGAATAGTCAGAACTGGATCAGGGACTGAACTGGATTCTGAGTGAGAATAGTCAGAACTGGATCAGGGACTGAACTGGATTCTGAGTGAGAATAGTCAAAACTGGATCACGGACTTAACTGGATTCTGAGTGAGAATAGTCAGAACTGGATCAGAGACTGAACTGGATTCTGAGTGAGAATAGTCAGAACTGGATCATGGACTGAACTTTATTCTGTGTGAGAATAGTCAGAACTGGATCAGGGACTGAACTGGATTCTGGGTGAGAATAGTCAGAACTGGATCAGGGACTGAACTGGATTCTACAGTGATAATAGTCAGAACTGGATCAGGGACTGAACTGGATTCTGAGTGAGAATAGTCAGAATTGGATCAGGGACTGAGCTGGATTCTCCAGTGAGAATAGTCAGAACTGGATCAGGGACTGAACTGGATTCTGAGTGAGAATAGTAAGAACTGGATCAGAGACTGAACTGGATTCTGATTGAGAATAGTCAGAATTGGAACATGGACTGAACTGGATTCTGAGTGAGAATAGTCAGAACTGGATCACGGACTGAACTGGATTCTGAGTGAGAATAGTCAGAACTGGATCTGGGACTGAGCTGGATTCTGAGTGAGAATAGTCAGAACTGGTTCAGGGAATGAGCTGGATTCTGAGTGAGAATAGTCAGAACTGGATCAAGGACTGAACTGAATTCTGAGTGAGAATAGTCAGAACTGGTCATGGACTGAACTGGATTCTGAGTGAGAATAGTCAGAACTGGATCAGGGACTGAACTGGATTCTGAGTGAGAATAGTCAGAACTGGATCAGGGACTTAACTGGATTCTGAGTGAGAATAGTCAGAACTGGATCAGGGACTGAGCTGGATTCTGAGTGAAAATAGTCAGAACTGGATCAGGGACTGAACTGGATTCTCCAGTGAGAATAGTCAGAACTGGATCAGGGACTGAGCCGGATTCTGAGTGAGAATAGTCAAAACTGGATCACGGACTGAACTGGATTCTGAGTGAGAATAGTCAGAACTGGATCAGAGATTGAACTGGATTCTGAGTGAGAATAGTCAGAACTGGATCATGGACTGAACTGCATTCTGAATGAGAATAGTCAGAACTGGGTCACGGACTGAACTGGATTCTGAGTGAGAATAGTCAGAACTGGATCAGAGACTGAACTGGATTCTGATGAGAATATTCAGAACTGGATCAGGGACTGAACTGGATTCTGAGTGAGAATAGTCAGAACTGGATCATGGACTGAACTGCATTCTGAGTGAGAATAGTCAGAACTGGATCAGGGACTGAGCTGGATTCTGAGTGAGAATAGTCAGAACTGGATCAGGGACTGAACTGGATTCTACAGTGAGAATAGTCAGAACTGGATCATGGACTGAACTGGATTCTGTGTGAGAATAGTCAGAATTGGATCAGGGACTGAGCTGGATTCTCCAGTGAGAATAGTCAGAACTGGATCAGGGACTGAACTGGATTCTGAGTGAGAATAGTCAGAATTGGATCAGGGACTGAGCTGGATTCTCCAGTGAGAATAGTCAGTACTGGATCAGGGACTGAGCTGGATTCTGAGTGAGAATAGTCAGAATTGGATCAGGGACTGAGCTGGATTCTCCAGTGAGAATAGTCAGAACTGGATCAGGGACTGAACTGGATTCTGAGTGAGAATAGTCAGAACTGGATCAGAGAATGAACTGGATTCTGAGTGAGAATAGTCAGAATTGGATCATGGACTGAACTGGATTCTGAGTGAGAATAGTCAGAACTGGATCAGGGACTGAACTGGATTCTGAGTGAGAATAGTCAGAATTGGATCAGGGACTGAACTGGATTCTGAGTGAGAATAGTCAGAACTGGATCAGGGACTGAACTGGATTCTGATGAGAATAGTCAGAACTGGATCAGGGACTGAACTGGATTCTGAGTGAGAATAGTCAGAACTGGATCATGGACTGAACTGCATTCTGAGTGAGAATAGTCAGAACTGGATCAGGGACTGAGCTGGATTCTGAGTGAGAATTGTCAGAACTGGATCAGGGACTGAACTGGATTCTGTGTGAGAATAGTCAGAACTGGGTCAGGGACTGAACTGGATTCTGAGTGAGAACAGTCAGAACTGGATCATGGACTGAACTGCATTCTGAGTGAGAATAGTCAGAACTGGATCAGGGACTGAACTGGATTCTGAAGAGAATAGTCAGAACTGGATCAGGGACTGAACTGGATTCTGAGTGAGAATAGTCAGAACTGGATCAGGGACTGAACTGGATTCTGATGAGAATAGACAGAACTGGATCAGGGACTGAACTGGATTCTGAGTAAGAATAGTCAGAATTGGATCATGGACTGAACTGGATTATGTGTGAGAATAGTCAGATCTGGATCAGGGACTGAACTGGATTCTGATGAGAATAGTCAGAACTGGATCAGGGACTGAACTGGATTCTGAGTGAGAATAGTCAGAATTGGATCATGGACTGAACTGGATTCTGAGTGAGAATAGTCAGAACTGGATCATGGACTGAACTGGATTCTGAGTGAGAATAGTCAGAACTGGTCAGGGACTGAACTGGATTCTACAGTGAGAATAGTCAGAACTGGATCAGGGACTGAGCTGGATTCTACAGTGAGAATAGTTAGAACTGGATCAGGGACTGAGCTGGATTCTGAGTGAGATTAGTCAGAACTAGATCAGGGACTGAGCTGGATTCTGAGTGAGAATAGTCAGAACTGGATCAGGGACTGAGCCGGATTCTGAGTGAGAATAGTCAGAACTGGATCAGGGACTGAACTGGATTCTACAGTGAGAATTGTCAGAACTGGATCAGGGACTGAACTGGATGCTGAGTGAGAATAGTCAGAACTGGATCAGGGACTGAACTGGATTCTGAGTGAGAATAGTCAGAACTGGATCAGGGACTGAACTGGATTCTGATTGAGAATAGTCAGAACTGGATCACGGACTGAACTGGATTCTGAGTGAGAATAGTCAGAACTGGATCAGAGACTGAACTGGATTCTGAGTGAGAATAGTCAGAACTGGATCAGGGACTGAGCTGGATTCTGTGTGAGAATAGTCAGAACTGGATCAGGGACTGAACTTGATTCTGTGTGAGAATAGTCAGAACTGGATCAGGGACTGAGCTGGATTCTGGGTAAGAATAGTCAGAACTGGATCAGGGACTGAACTGGATTCTACAGTAAGAATAGTCAGAACTGGATCAGGGACTGAACTGGATTCTGAGTGAGAATAGTCAGAATTGGATCAGGGACTGAGCTGGATTCTCCACTGAGAATAGTCAGAACTGGATCAGTGACTGAGCCGGATTCTGAATGAGAATAGTCAGAACTGGATCAGGGACTGAGCCGGATTCTCCACTGAGAATAGTCAGAACTGGATGAGGTACTGAGTTGGATTCTCGAGTGAGAATAGTCAGTACTGGATCAGGGACTGAGCTGGATTCTGAGTGAGAATAGTCAGAATTGGATCAGGGACTGAACTGGATTCTGAGTGAGAATAGTCAGAACTGGATCAGAGACTGAACTGGATTCTGAGTGAGAATAGTCAGAATTGGATCATGGACTGAACTGGATTCTGAGTGAGAATAGTCAGAACTGGATCACGGACTGAACTGGATTCTGAGTGAGAATAGTCAGAACTGGATCAGGGACTGAGCTGGATTCTGAGTGAGAATAGTCAGAACTGGTCATGGACTGAACTGGATTCTGAGTGAGAATAGTCAGAACTGGATCAAGGACTGACCTGGATTCTGAGTGAGAATAGTCAGAACTGGTCATGGACTGAACTGGATTCTGAGTGAGAATAGTCAGAACTGGATCAGGGACTGAGCCGGATTCTGAGTGAGAATAGTCAAAACTGGATCACGGACTGAACTGGATTCTGAGTGAGAATAGTCAGAACTGGATCAGAGATTGAACTGGATTCTGAGTGAGAATAGTCAGAAATGGATCATGGACTGAACTGCATTCTGAATGAGAATAGTCAGAACTGGGTCACGGACTGAACTGGATTCTGAGTGAGAATAGTCAGAACTGGATCAGGGACTGAACTGGATTCTGAGTGAGAATAGTCAGAACTGGGTCAGGGACTGAACTGGATTCTGAGTGAGAATAGTCAGAACTGGATCAGGGACTGAGCTGGATTCTGAGTGAGAATCGTCAGAACTGGATCAGAGACTGAACTGGATTCTGATGAGAATATTCAGAACTGGATCAGGGACTGAACTGGATTCTGAGTGAGAATAGTCAGAACTGGATCATGGACTGAACTGCATTCTGAGCGAGAATAGTCAGAACTGGATCAGGGACTGAGCTGGATTCTGAGTGAGAATAGTCAGAACTGGATCAGGGACTGAACTGGATTCTACAGTGAGAATAGTCAGAACTGGATCATGGACTGAACTGGATTCTGTGTGAGAATAGTCAGAACTGGATCAGGGACTGAGCCGGATTCTGAGTGAGAATAGTCAGAACTGGATCAGGGACTGAACTGGATTCTGAGTGAGAATAGTCAGAACTGGATCAGGGACTGAACTGGATTCTGAGTGAGAATAGTCAGAACTGGATCAGGGACTGAACTGGATTCTGAGTGAGAATAGTCAGAACTGGATCAGGGACTGAACTGGATTCTCCAGTGAGAATAGTCAGAACTGGATCAGGGACTGAGCCGGATTCTGAGTGAGAATAGTCAAAACTGGATCACGGACTGAACTGGATTCTGAGTGAGAATAGTCAGAACTGGATCAGAGATTGAACTGGATTCTGAGTGAGAATAGTCAGAACTGGATCATGGACTGAACTGCATTCTGAATGAGAATAGTCAGAACTGGGTCACGGACTGAACTGGATTCTGAGTGAGAATAGTCAGAACTGGATCAGGGACTGAACTGGATTCTGAGTGAGAATAGTCAGAACTGGATCAGGGACTGAACTGGATTCTGAGTGAGAATAGTCAGAACTGGATCAGGGACTGAGCTGGATTCTGAGTGAGAATCGTCAGAACTGGATCAGAGACTGAACTGGATTCTGATGAGAATATTCAGAACTGGATCAGGGACTGAACTGGATTCTGAGTGAGAATAGTCAGAACTGGATCATGGACTGAACTGCATTCTGAGTGAGAATAGTCAGAACTGGATCAGGGACTGAGCTGGATTCTGAGTGAGAATAGTCAGAACTGGATCAGGGACTGAACTGGATTCTACAGTGAGAATAGTCAGAACTGGATCATGGACTGAACTGGATTCTGTGTGAGAATAGTCAGAATTGGATCAGGGACTGAGCTGGATTCTCCAGTGAGAATAGTCAGAACTGGATCAGGGACTGAGCCGGATTCTGAGTGAGAATAGTCAGAATTGGATCAGGGACTGAGCTGGATTCTCCAGTGAGAATAGTCAGTACTGGATCAGGGACTGAGCTGGATTCTGAGTGAGAATAGTCAGAATTGGATCAGGGACTGAGCTGGATTCTCCAGTGAGAACAGTCAGAACTGGATCAGGGACTGAACTGGATTCTGAGTGAGAATAGTCAGAACTGGATCAGAGAATGAACTGGATTCTGAGTGAGAATAGTCAGAATTGGATCATGGACTGAACTGGATTCTGAGTGAGAATAGTCAGAACTGGATCAGGGACTGAACTGGATTCTGAGTGAGAATAGTCAGAACTGGATCAGGGACTGAACTGGATTCTGAGTGAGAATAGTCAGAACTGGATCAGGGACTGAGCCGGATTCTGAGTGAGAATAGTCAAAACTGGATCACGGACTGAACTGGATTCTGAGTGAGAATAGTCAGAACTGGATCAGAGATTGAACTGGATTCTGAGTGAGAATAGTCAGAACTGGATCATGGACTGAACTGCATTCTGAATGAGAATAGTCAGAACTGGGTCACGGACTGAACTGGATTCTGAGTGAGAATAGTCAGAACTGGATCAGGGACTGAACTGGATTCTGAGTGAGAATAGTCAGAACTGGATCAGGGACTGAACTGGATTCTGAGTGAGAATAGTCAGAACTGGATCAGGGACTGAGCTGGATTCTGAGTGAGAATCGTCAGAACTGGATCAGAGACTGAACTGGATTCTGATGAGAATATTCAGAACTGGATCAGGGACTGAACTGGATTCTGAGTGAGAATAGTCAGAACTGGATGATGGACTGAACTGCATTCTGAGTGAGAATAGTCAGAACTGGATCAGGGACTGAGCTGGATTCTGAGTGAGAATAGTCAGAACTGGATCAGGGACTGAACTGGATTCTACAGTGAGAATAGTCAGAACTGGATCATGGACTGAACTGGATTCTGTGTGAGAATAGTCAGAACTGGATCAGGGACTGAGCCGGAATCTGAGTGAGAATAGTCAGAACTGGATCAGGGACTGAACTGGATTCTGAGTGAGAATAGTCAGAACTGGATCAGGGACTGAACTGCATTCTGAGTGAGAATAGTCAGAACTGGATCAGGGACTGAACTGGATTCTGAGTGAGAATAGTCAGAACTGGATCAGGGACTGAACTGGATTCTCCAGTGAGAATAGTCAGAACTGGATCAGGGACTGAGCCGGATTCTGAGTGAGAATAGTCAAAACTGGATCACGGATTGAACTGGATTCTGAGTGAGAATAGTCAGAACTGGATCAGAGATTGAACTGGATTCTGAGTGAGAATAGTCAGAACTGGATCATGGACTGAACTGCATTCTGAATGAGAATAGTCAGAACTGGGTCACGGACTGAACTGGATTCTGAGTGAGAATAGTCAGAACTGGATCAGGGACTGAACTGGATTCTGAGTGAGAATAGTCAGAACTGGATCAGGGACTGAACTGGATTCTGAGTGAGAATAGTCAGAACTGGATCAGGGACTGAGCTGGATTCTGAGTGAGAATCGTCAGAACTGGATCAGAGACTGAACTGGATTCTGATGAGAATATTCAGAACTGGATCAGGGACTGAACTGAATTCTGAGTAAGAATAGTCAGAACTGGATCATGGACTGAACTGCATTCTGAGTGAGAATAGTCAGAACTGGATCAGGGACTGAGCTGGATTCTGAGTGAGAATAGTCAGAACTGGATCAGGGACTGAACTGGATTCTACAGTGAGAATAGTCAGAACTGGATCATGGACTGAACTGGATTCTGTGTGAGAATAGTCAGAATTGGATCAGGGACTGAGCTGGATTCTCCAGTGAGAATAGTCAGAACTGGATCAGGGACTGAACTGGATTCTGAGTGAGAATAGTCAGAATTGGATCAGGGACTGAGCTGGATTCTCCAGTGAGAATAGTCAGTTCTGGATCAGGGACTGAGCTGGATTCTGAGTGAGAATAGTCAGAATTGGATCAGGGACTGAGCTGGATTCTCCAGTGAGAATAGTCAGAACTGGATCAGGGACTGAACTGCATTCTGAGTGAGAATAGTCAGAACTGGATCAGAGAATGAACTGGATTCTGAGTGAGAATAGTCAGAATTGGATCATGGACTGAACTGGATTCTGAGTGAGAATAGTCAGAACTGGATCAGGGACTGAACTGGATTCTGAGTGAGAATAGTCAGAACTGGATCAGAGACTGAACTGGATTCTGAGTGAGAATAGTCAGAACTGGATCAGGGACTGAACTGGATTCTGATGAGAATAGTCAGAACTGGATCAGGGACTGAACTGGATTCTGAGTGAGAATAGTCAGAACTGGATCATGGACTGAACTGCATTCTGAGTGAGAATAGTCAGAACTGGATCAGGGACTGAGCTGGTTTCTGAGTGAGAATTGTCAGAACTGGATCAGGGACTGAACTGGATTCTGTGTGAGAATAGTCAGAACTGGGTCAGGGACTGAACTGGATTCTGAGTGAGAACAGTCAGAACTGGATCATGGACTGAACTGCATTCTGAGTGAGAATAGTCAGAACTGGATCAGGGACTGAACTGGATTCTGAAGAGAATAGTCAGAACTGGATCAGGGACTGAACTGGATTCTGAGTGAGAATAGTCAGAACTGGATCAGGGACTGAACTGGATTCTGATGAGAATAGACAGAACTGGATCAGGGACTGAACTGGATTCTGAGTGAGAATAGTCAGAATTGGATCATGGACTGAACTGGATTATGTGTGAGAATAGTCAGATCTGGATCAGGGACTGAACTGGATTCTGATGAGAATAGTCAGAACTGGATCAGGGACTGAACTGGATTCTGAGTGAGAATAGTCAGAATTGGATCATGGACTGAACTGGATTCTGAGTGAGAATAGTCAGAACTGGATCATGGACTGAACTGGATTCTGAGTGAGAATAGTCAGAACTGGTCAGGGACTGAATTGGATTCTACAGTGAGAATAGTCAGAACTGGATCAGGGACTGAGCTGGATTCTGCAGTGAGAATAGTTAGAACTGGATCAGGGACTGAGCTGGATTCTGAGTGAGATTAGTCAGAACTAGATCAGGGACTGAGCTGGATTCTGAGTGAGAATAGTCAGAACTGGATCAGGGACTGAGCCGGATTCTGAGTGAGAATAGTCAAAACTGGATCACGGACTGAACTGGATTCTGAGTGAGAATAGTCAGAACTGGATCAGAGATTGAACTGGATTCTGAGTGAGAATAGTCAGAACTGGATCATGGACTGAACTGCATTCTGAATGAGAATAGTCAGAACTGGGTCACGGACTGAACTGGATTCTGAGTGAGAATAGTCAGAACTGGATCAGGGACTGAACTGGATTCTGAGTGAGAATAGTCAGAACTGGATCAGGGACTGAACTGGATTCTGAGTGAGAATAGTCAGAACTGGATCAGGGACTGAGCTGGATTCTGAGTGAGAATCGTCAGAACTGGATCAGAGACTGAACTGGATTCTGATGAGAATATTCAGAACTGGATCAGGGACTGAACTGGATTCTGAGTGAGAATAGTCAGAACTGGATGATGGACTGAACTGCATTCTGAGTGAGAATAGTCAGAACTGGATCAGGGACTGAGCTGGATTCTGAGTGAGAATAGTCAGAACTGGATCAGGGACTGAACTGGATTCTACAGTGAGAATAGTCAGAACTGGATCATGGACTGAACTGGATTCTGTGTGAGAATAGTCAGAACTGGATCAGGGACTGAGCCGGAATCTGAGTGAGAATAGTCAGAACTGGATCAGGGACTGAACTGGATTCTGAGTGAGAATAGTCAGAACTGGATCAGGGACTGAACTGCATTCTGAGTGAGAATAGTCAGAACTGGATCAGGGACTGAACTGGATTCTGAGTGAGAATAGTCAGAACTGGATCAGGGACTGAACTGGATTCTCCAGTGAGAATAGTCAGAACTGGATCAGGGACTGAGCCGGATTCTGAGTGAGAATAGTCAAAACTGGATCACGGATTGAACTGGATTCTGAGTGAGAATAGTCAGAACTGGATCAGAGATTGAACTGGATTCTGAGTGAGAATAGTCAGAACTGGATCATGGACTGAACTGCATTCTGAATGAGAATAGTCAGAACTGGGTCACGGACTGAACTGGATTCTGAGTGAGAATAGTCAGAACTGGATCAGGGACTGAACTGGATTCTGAGTGAGAATAGTCAGAACTGGATCAGGGACTGAACTGGATTCTGAGTGAGAATAGTCAGAACTGGATCAGGGACTGAGCTGGATTCTGAGTGAGAATCGTCAGAACTGGATCAGAGACTGAACTGGATTCTGATGAGAATATTCAGAACTGGATCAGGGACTGAACTGGATTCTGAGTAAGAATAGTCAGAACTGGATCATGGACTGAACTGCATTCTGAGTGAGAATAGTCAGAACTGGATCAGGGACTGAGCTGGATTCTGAGTGAGAATAGTCAGAACTGGATCAGGGACTGAACTGGATTCTACAGTGAGAATAGTCAGAAATGGATCATGGACTGAACTGGATTCTGTGTGAGAATAGTCAGAATTGGATCAGGGACTGAGCTGGATTCTCCAGTGAGAATAGTCAGAACTGGATCAGGGACTGAACTGGATTCTGAGTGAGAATAGTCAGAATTGGATCAGGGACTGAGCTGGATTCTCCAGTGAGAATAGTCAGTTCTGGATCAGGGACTGAGCTGGATTCTGAGTGAGAATAGTCAGAATTGGATCAGGGACTGAGCTGGATTCTCCAGTGAGAATAGTCAGAACTGGATCAGGGACTGAACTGCATTCTGAGTGAGAATAGTCAGAACTGGATCAGAGAATGAACTGGATTCTGAGTGAGAATAGTCAGAATTGGATCATGGACTGAACTGGATTCTGAGTGAGAATAGTCAGAACTGGATCAGGGACTGAACTGGATTCTGAGTGAGAATAGTCAGAACTGGATCAGAGACTGAACTGGATTCTGAGTGAGAATAGTCAGAACTGGATCAGGGACTGAACTGGATTCTGATGAGAATAGTCAGAACTGGATCAGGGACTGAACTGGATTCTGAGTGAGAATAGTCAGAACTGGATCATGGACTGAACTGCATTCTGAGTGAGAATAGTCAGAACTGGATCAGGGACTGAGCTGGTTTCTGAGTGAGAATTGTCAGAACTGGATCAGGGACTGAACTGGATTCTGTGTGAGAATAGTCAGAACTGGGTCAGGGACTGAACTGGATTCTGAGTGAGAACAGTCAGAACTGGATCATGGACTGAACTGCATTCTGAGTGAGAATAGTCAGAACTGGATCAGGGACTGAACTGGATTCTGAAGAGAATAGTCAGAACTGGATCAGGGACTGAGCTGGATTCTACAGTGAGAATAGTTAGAACTGGATCAGGGACTGAGCTGGATTCTGAGTGAGATTAGTCAGAACTAGATCAGGGACTGAGCTGGATTCTGAGTGAGAATAGTCAGAACTGGATCAGGGACTGAGCCGGATTCTGAGTGAGAATAGTCAGAACTGGATCAGGGACTGAACTGGATTCTACAGTGAGAATAGTCAGAACTGGATCAGGGACTGAACTGGATGCTGAGTGAGAATAGTCAGAACTGGATCAGGGACTGAACTGGATTCTGAGTGAGAATAGTCAGAACTGGATCAGGGACTGAACTGGATTCTGATTGAGAATAGTCAGAACTGGATCACGGACTGAACTGGATTCTGAGTGAGAATAGTCAGAACTGGATCAGAGACTGAACTGGATTCTGAGTGAGAATAGTCAGAACTGGATCAGGGACTGAGCTGGATTCTGTGTGAGAATAGTCAGAACTGGATCAGGGACTGAACTTGATTCTGTGTGAGAATAGTCAGAACTGGATCAGGGACTGAGCTGGATTCTGGGTGAGAATAGTCAGAACTGGGTCAGGGACTGAACTGGATTCTACAGTGAGAATAGTCAGAACTGGATCAGGGACTGAACTGGATTCTGAGTGAGAATAGTCAGAATTGGATCAGGGACTGAGCTGGATTCTCCAGTGAGAATATTCAGAACTGGATCAGTGACTGAGCCGGATTCTGAATGAGAATATTCAAAACTGGATCACGGACTGAACTGGATTCTGAATGAGAATAGTCAGAATTGGATCAGGGACTGAGGCGGATTCTCCACTGAGAATAGTCAGAACTGGATCAGGTACTGAGCTGGATTCTCCAGTGAGAATAGTCAGAATTGGATCGGGGACTGAGCTGGATTCTGAGTGAGAATAGTCAGAATTGGATGAGGGACTGAGCTGGATTCTCCAGTGAGAATAGTCAGAACTGGATCAGGGACTGAACTGTATTCTGAGTGAGAATAGTCAGAACTGGATCATGGACTGAACTGGATTCTGAGTGAGAATAGTCAGAACTGGTCATGGACTGAACTGGATTCTGAGTGAGAATAGTCAGAACTGGATCAGGGACTGAACTGGATTCTGAGTGAGAATAGTGAGAACTGGATCAGGGAATGAGCTGGATTCTGAGTGAGAATAGTCAGAACTGGATCAGGGACTGAACTGGATTCTGAGTGAGAATAGTCAGAACAGGATCAGGGACTGAGCTGGATTCTGAGTGAGAATAGTCAGAACTGGATCAGGGACTGAACTGGATTCTGAGTGAGAATAGTCAAAACTGGATCAGGGACTGAACTGGATTCTGAGTGAGAATAGTCAGAATTGGATCAGGGACTGAGCTGGATTCTCCAGTGAGAATAGTCAGAACTGGATCAGGGACTGAGCCGGATTCTGAGTGAGAATAGTCAAAACTGGATCACGGACTGAACTGGATTCTGTGTGAGAATAGTCAGAACTGGATCAGAGATTGAACTGGATTCTGAGTGATAATAGTCAGAATTGGATCATGGACTGAACTGCATTCTGAATGAGAATAGTCAGAACTGGGTCACGGACTGAACTGGATTCTGAGTGAGAATAGTCAGAACTGGATCAGGGACTGAACTGCATTCTGAGTGAGAATAGTCAGAACTGGATCAGGGACTGAACTGGATTCTGAGTGAGAATAGTCAGAACTGGATCAGGGACTGAACTGGATTCTGAGTGAGAATAGTCAGAACTGGATCAGGGACTGAACTGGATTCTGAGTGAGAATAGTCAGAACTGGATCAGGGAGTGAGCTGGATTCTGAGTGAGAATAGTCAGAACTGGATCAGGGACTTAACTGGATTCTGAGTGAGAATAGTCAGAACTGGATCAGGGACTGAACTGGATTGTGAGTGAGAATAGTCAGAACTGGATCATGGACTGAACTGGATTGTGAGTGAGAATAGTCAGAACTGGATCAGGGAGTGAGCTGGATTCTGAGTGAGAATAGTCAGAACTGGATCAGGGACTGAACTGGATTCTGAGTGAGAATAGTCAAAACTGGATCAGGGACTGAACTGGATTCTGAGTGAGAATATTCAGAACTGGATCAGGGACTGAACTGGATTCTCCAGTGAGAATAGTCAGAACTGGATCAGGGACTGAGCCGGATTCTGAGTGAGAATAGTCAAAACTGGATCACGGACTGAACTGGATTCTGAGTGAGAATAGTCAGAACTGGATCAGAGATTGAACTGGATTCTGAGTGAGAATAGTCAGAACTGGATCATGGACTGAACTGCATTCTGAATGAGAATAGTCAGAACTGGGTCACGGACTGAACTGGATTCTGAGTGAGAATAGTCAGAACTGGATCAGGGACTGAACTGGATTCTGAGTGAGAATAGTCAGAACTGGATCAGGGACTGAACTGGATTCTGAGTGAGAATAGTCAGAACTGGATCAGGGACTGAGCTGGATTCTGAGTGAGAATCGTCAGAACTGGATCAGAGACTGAACTGGATTCTGATGAGAATATTCAGAACTGGATCAGGGACTGAACTGGATTCTGAGTAAGAATAGTCAGAACTGGATCATGGACTGAACTGCATTCTGAGTGAGAATAGTCAGAACTGGATCAGGGACTGAGCTGGATTCTGAGTGAGAATAGTCAGAACTGGATCAGGGACTGAACTGGATTCTACAGTGAGAATAGTCAGAACTGGATCATGGACTGAACTGGATTCTGTGTGAGAATAGTCAGAATTGGATCAGGGACTGAGCTGGATTCTCCAGTGAGAATAGTCAGAACTGGATCAGGGACTGAACTGGATTCTGAGTGAGAATAGTCAGAATTGGATCAGGGACTGAGCTGGATTCTCCAGTGAGAATAGTCAGTACTGGATCAGGGACTGAGCTGGATTCTGAGTGAGAATAGTCAGAATTGGATCAGGGACTGAGCTGGACTCTCCAGTGAGAATAGTCAGAACTGGATCAGGGACTGAACTGGATTCTGAGTGAGAATAGTCAGAACTGGATCAGAGACTGAACTGGATTCTGAGTGAGAATAGTCAGAATTGGATCATGGACTGAACTGGATTCTGAGTGAGAATAGTCAGAACTGGATCAGGGACTGAACTGGATTCTGAGTGAGAATAGTCAGAACTGGATCAGGGACTGAACTGGATTCTGAGTGAGAATAGTCAGAACTGGATCAGGGACTGAACTGGATTCTGATGAGAATAGTCAGAACTGGATCAGGGACTGAACTGGATTCTGAGTGAGAATAGTCAGAACTGGATCATGGACTGAACTGCATTCTGTGTGAGAATAGTCAGAACTGGATCAGGGACTGAGCTGGATTATGAGTGAGAATTGTCAGAACTGGATCAGGGACTGAACTGGATTCTGTGTGAGAATAGTCAGAACTGGGTCAGGGACTGAACTGGATTCTGAGTGAGAATAGTCAGAACTGGATCATGGACTGAACTGCATTCTGAGTGAGAATAGTCAGAACTGGATCAGGGACTGAACTGGATTCTGAAGAGAATAGTCAGAACTGGATCAGGGACTGAACTGGATTCTGAGTGAGAATAGTCAGAACTGGATCAGGGACTGAACTGGACTCTGATGAGAATAGACAGAACTGGATCAGGGACTGAACTGGATTCTGAGTGAGAATAGTCAGAATTGGATCATGGACTGAACTGGATTATGTGTGAGAATAGTCAGATCTGGATCAGGGACTGAACTGGATTCTGATGAGAATAGTCAGAACTGGATCAGGGACTGAACTGGATTCTGAGTGAGAATAGTCAGAACTGGATCAGAGACTGAACTGGATTCTGAGTGAGAATAGTCAGAACTGGATCATGGACTGAACTGGATTCTGAGTGAGAATAGTCAGAACTGGTCAGGGACTGAACTGGATTCTACAGTGAGAATAGTCAGAACTGGATCAGGGACTGAGCTGGATTCTACAGTGAGAATAGTTAGAACTGGATCAGGGACTGAGCTGGATTCTGAGTGAGATTAGTCAGAACTAGATCAGGGACTGAGCTGGATTCTGAGTGAGAATAGTCAGAACTGGATCAGGGACTGAGCAGGATTGTGAGTGAGAATAGTCAGAACTGTATCAGGGACTGAACTGGATTCTACAGTGAGAATTGTCAGAACTGGATCAGGGACTGAACTGGATTCTGAGTGAGAATAGTCAGAACTGGATCAGGGACTGAACTGGATTCTGAGTGAGAATAGTCAAAACTGGATCAGGGACTGAACTGGATTCTGATTGAGAATAGTCAGAACTGGATCACGGACTGAACTGGATTGTGAGTGAGAATAGTCAGAACTGGATCAGAGACTGAACTGGATTCTGAGTGAGAATAGTCAGAACTGGATCAGGGACTGAGCTGGATTCTGTGTGAGAATAGTCAGAACTGGATCAGGGACTGAACTTGATTCTGTGTGAGAATAGTCAGAACTGGATCAGGGACTGAGCTGGATTCTGGGTGAGAATTGTCAGAACTGGGTCAGGGACTGAACTGGATTCTACAGTGAGAATAGTCAGAACTTGATCAGGGACTGAACTGGATTCTGAGTGAGAATAGTCAGAATTGGATCAGGGACTGAGCTGGATTCTCCAGTGAGAATAGTCAGAACTGGATCAGTGACTGAGCCGGATTCTGAATGAGAATATTCAAAACTGGATCACGGACTGAACTGGATTCTGAATGAGAATAGTCAGAACTGGATCAGGTACTGAGCTGGATTCTCCAGTGAGAATAGTCAGAATTGGATCGGGGAGTGAGCTGGATTCTGAGTGAGAATAGTCAGAATTGGATGAGGGACTGAGCTGGATTCTCCAGTGAGAATCGTCAGAACTGGATCAGGGACTGAACTGGATTCTGAGTGAGAATAGTCAGAACTGGATCATGGACTGAACTGGATTCTGAGTGAGAATAGTCAGAACTGGTCATGGACTGAACTGGATTCTGAGTGAGAATAGTCAGAACTGGATCAGGGACTGAACTGGATTCTGAGTGAGAATAGTGAGAACTGGATCAGCGAATGAGCTGGATTCTGATTGAGAATAGTCAGAACTGGATCAGGGACTGAACTGGATTCTGAGTGAGAATAGTCAGAACTGGATCAGGGACTGAGCTGGATTCTGAGTGAGAATAGTCAGAACTGGATCAGGGACTGAACTGGATTCTGAGTGAGAATAGTCATATCTGGATCAGGGACTGAACTGGATTCTGAGTGAGAATAGTCAGAATTGGATCAGGGACTGAGCTGGATTCTCCAGTGAGAATAGTCAGAACTGGATCAGGGACTGAGCCGGATTCTGAGTGAGAATAGTCAAAACTGGATCACGGACTGAACTGGATTCTGAGTGAGAATAGTCAGAACTGGATCAGAGATTGAACTGGATTCTGAGTGAGAATAGTCAGAACTGGATCATGGACTGAACTGCATTCTGAATGAGAATAGTCAGAACTGGGTCACGGACTGAACTGGATTCTGAGTGAGAATAGTCAGAACTGGATCAGGGACTGAACTGCATTCTGAGTGAGAATAGTCAGAACTGGATCAGGGACTGAACTGGATTCTGAGTGAGAATAGTCAGAACTGGATCAGGGACTGAACTGGATTCTGAGTGAGAATAGTCAGAACTGGATCAGGGACTGAACTGGATTCTGAGTGAGAATAGTCAGAACTGGTCATGGACTGAACTGGATTCTGAGTGAGAATAGTCAGAACTGGATCAGGGACTGAACTGGATTCTGAGTGAGAATAGTCAGAACTGGATCAGGGAATGAGCTGGATTCTGAGTGAGAATAGTCAGAACTGGATCAGGGACTGAACTGGATTCTGAGTGAGAATAGTCAGAACTGGATCAGGGAGTGAGCTGGATTCTGAGTGAGAATAGTCAGAACTGGATCAGGGACTGAACTGGATTCTGAGTGAGAATAGTCAAAACTGGATCAGGGACTGAACTGGATTCTGAGTGAGAATAGTCAGAATTGGATCAGGGACTGAGCTGGATTCTCCAGTGAGAATAGTCAGAACTGGATCAGGGACTGAGCCGGATTCTGAGTGAGAATAGTCAAAACTGGATCACGGACTGAACTGGATTCTGAGTGAGAATAGTCAGAACTGGATCAGAGATTGAACTGGATTCTGAGTGAGAATAGTCAGAACTGGATCATAGACTGAACTGCATTCTGAATGAGAATAGTCAGAACTGGGTCACGGACTGAACTGGATTCTGAGTGAGAATAGTCAGAACTGGATCAGGGACTGAACTGCATTCTGAGTGAGAATAGTCAGAACTGGATCAGGGACTGAACTGGATTCTGAGTGAGAATAGTCATAACTGGATCAGGGACTGAACTGGATTCTGAGTGAGAATAGTCAGAACTGGATCAGGGACTGAGCTGGATTCTGATGAGAATAGTCAGAACTGGATCAGGGACTGAACTGGATTCTGAGTGAGAATAGTCAGAACTGGATCATGGACTGAACTGCATTCTGAGTGAGAATAGTCAGAACTGGATCAGGGACTGAACTGGATTCTGAGTGAGAATTGTCAGAACTGGATCAGGGACTGAACTGGATTCTACAGTGAGAATAGTCAGAACTGGATCAGGGACTGAGCTGGATTCTGAGTGAGAATAGTCAGAACTGGATCAGGGAATGAACTGGATTCTACAGTGAGAATAGTCAGAACTGGACCAGGGACTGAACTGCATTCTGAGTGAGAATAGTCAGAATTGGATCAGGGACTGAGCTGGATTCTCCAGTGAGAATAGTCAGAACTGGACCAGGGACTGAACTGGATTCTGAGTGAGAATAGTCAGAATTGGATCAGGGACTGAGCTGGATTCTCCAGTGAGAATAGTCAGAACTGGATCATGGACCGAACTGGATTCTGTGTGAGAATAGCCAGAACTGGATAAGGGACTGAGCCGGTTCTGAGTGAGAATAGTCAGAACTGGATCAGGGACTAGACTGGATTCTAAAGTGAGAATAGTCAGAACTGGATCAGGGACTGAACTGGATTCTGAGTGAGAATAGTCAGAACTGGATCAGGGACTGAACTGGATTCTCAGTGAGAATAGTCAGAACTGGATCACGGACTGAACTGGATTCTGAGTGAGAATAGTCAGAACTGGATCAGAGACTGAAATGGATTCTGAGTGAGAATAGTCAGAACTGGATCATGGACTGAACTGGATTCTGTGTGAGAATAGTCAGAACTGGATCAGGGACTGAGCTGGATTCTGGGTGAGAATAGTCAGAACTGGATCAGGGACTGAACTGGATTCTACAGTGAGAATAGTCAGAACTGGATCAGGGACTGAACTGGATTCTGAGTGAGAATAGTCAGAATTGGATCAGGGACTGAGCCGGATTCTCCAGTGAGAATAGTCAGAACTGGATCAGGGACTGAACTGTATTCTGAGTGAGAATAGTCAGAACTGGATCATGGACTGAACTGGATTATGTGTGAGAATAGTCAGATCTGGATCAGGGACTGAACTGGATTCTGATGAGAATAGTCAGAACTGGATCAGGGACTGAACTGGATTCTGAGTGAGAATAGTCAGAACTGGATCAGAGACTGAACTGGATTCTGAGTGAGAATAGTCAGAACTGGATCATGGACTGAACTGGATTCTGAGTGAGAATAGTCAGAACTGGTCAGGGACTGAACTGGATTCTACAGTGAGAATAGTCAGAACTGGATCAGGGACTGAGCTGGATTCTACAGTGAGAATAGTTAGAACTGGATCAGGGACTGAGCTGGATTCTGAGTGAGATTAGTCAGAACTAGATCAGGGACTGAGCTGGATTCTGAGTGAGAATAGTCAGAACTGGATCAGGGACTGAGCCGGATTCTGAGTGAGAATAGTCAGAACTGGATCAGGGACTGAACTGGATTCTACAGTGAGAATTGTCAGAACTGGATCAGGGACTGAACTGGATTCTGAGTGAGAATAGTCAGAACTGGATCAGGGACTGAACTGGATTCTGAGTGAGAATAGTCAGAACTGGATCAGGGACTGAACTGGATTCTGATTGAGAATAGTCAGAACTGGATCACGGACTGAACTGGATTGTGAGTGAGAATAGTCAGAACTGGATCAGAGACTGAACTGGATTCTGAGTGAGAATAGTCAGAACTGGATCAGGGACTGAGCTGGATTCTGTGTGAGAATAGTCAGAACTGGATCAGGGACTGAACTTGATTCTGTGTGAGAATAGTCAGAACTGGATCAGGGACTGAGCTGGATTCTGGGTGAGAATTGTCAGAACTGGGTCAGGGACTGAACTGGATTCTACAGTGAGAATAGTCAGAACTGGATCAGGGACTGAACTGGATTCTGAGTGAGAATAGTCAGAATTGGATCAGGGACTGAGCTGGATTCTCCAGTGAGAATAGTCAGAACTGGATCAGTGACTGAGCCGGATTCTGAATGAGAATATTCAAAACTGGATCACGGACTGAACTGGATTCTGAATGAGAATAGTCAGAATTGGATCAGGGACTGAGGCGGATTCTCCACTGAGAATAGTCAGAACTGGATCAGGTACTGAGCTGGATTCTCCAGTGAGAATAGTCAGAATTGGATCGGGGACTGAGCTGCATTCTGAGTGAGAATAGTCAGAATTGGATGAGGGACTGAGCTGGATTCTCCAGTGAGAATCGTCAGAACTGGATCAGGGACTGAACTGGATTCTGAGTGAGAATAGTCAGAACTGGATCATGGACTGAACTGGATTCTGAGTGAGAATAGTCAGAACTGGTCATGGACTGAACTGGATTCTGAGTGAGAATAGTCAGAACTGGATCAGGGACTGAACTGGATTCTGAGTGAGAATAGTGAGAACTGGATCAGGGAATGAGCTGGATTCTGATTGAGAATAGTCAGAACTGGATCAGGGACTGAACTGGATTCTGAGTGAGAATAGTCAGAACTGGATCAGGGACTGAGCTGGATTCTGAGTGAGAATAGTCAGAACTGGATCAGGGACTGAACTGGATTCTGAGTGAGAATAGTCAAAACTGGATCAGGGACTGAACTGGATTCTGAGTGAGAATAGTCAGAATTGGATCAGGGACTGAGCTGGATTCTCCAGTGAGAATAGTCAGAACTGGATCAGGGACTGAGCCGGATTCTGAGTGAGAATAGTCAAAACTGGATCACGGACTGAACTGGATTCTGAGTGAGAATAGTCAGAACTGGATCAGAGATTGAACTGGATTCTGAGTGAGAATAGTCAGAACTGGATCATGGACTGAACTGCATTCTGAATGAGAATAGTCAGAACTGGGTCACGGACTGAACTGGATTCTGAGTGAGAATAGTCAGAACTGGATCAGGGACTGAACTGCATTCTGAGTGAGAATAGTCAGAACTGGATCAGGGACTGAACTGGATTCTGAGTGAGAATAGTCAGAACTGGATCAGGGACTGAACTGGATTCTGAGTGAGAATAGTCAGAACTGGATCAGGGACTGAACTGGATTCTGAGTGAGAATAGTCAGAACTGGTCATGGACTGAACTGGATTCTGAGTGAGAATAGTCAGAACTGGATCAGGGACTGAACTGGATTCTGAGTGAGAATAGTCAGAACTGGATCAGGGAATGAGCTGGATTCTGAGTGAGAATAGTCAGAACTGGATCAGGGACTGAACTGGATTCTGAGTGAGAATAGTCAGAACTGGATCAGGGAGTGAGCTGGATTCTGAGTGAGAATAGTCAGAACTGGATCAGGGACTGAACTGGATTCTGAGTGAGAATAGTCAAAACTGGATCAGGGACTGAACTGGATTCTGAGTGAGAATAGTCAGAATTGGATCAGGGACTGAGCTGGATTCTCCAGTGAGAATAGTCAGAACTGGATCAGGGACTGAGCCGGATTCTGAGTGAGAATAGTCAAAACTGGATCACAGACTGAACTGGATTCTGAGTGAGAATAGTCAGAACTGGATCAGAGATTGAACTGGATTCTGAGTGAGAATAGTCAGAACTGGATCATGGACTGAACTGCATTCTGAATGAGAATAGTCAGAACTGGGTCACGGACTGAACTGGATTCTGAGTGAGAATAGTCAGAACTGGATCAGGGACTGAACTGCATTCTGAGTGAGAATAGTCAGAACTGGATCAGGGACATAACTGGATTCTGAGTGAGAATAGTCATAACTGGATCAGGGACTGAACTGGATTCTGTGTGAGAATAGTCAGAACTGGATCAGGGACTGAGCTGGATTCCGATGAGAATAGTCAGAACTGGATCAGGGACTGAACTGGATTCTGAGTGAGAATAGTCAGAACTGGATCATGGACTGAACTGCATTCTGAGTGAGAATAGTCAGAACTGGATCAGGGACTGAACTGGATTCTGAGTGAGAATTGTCAGAACTGGATCAGGGACTGAACTGGATTCTACAGTGAGAATAGTCAGAACTGGATCAGGGACTGAGCTGGATTCTGAGTGAGAATAGTCAGAACTGGATCAAGGAATGAACTGGATTCTACAGTGAGAATAATCAGAACTGGACCAGGGACTGAACTGCATTCTGAGTGAGAATAGTCAGAATTGGATCAGGGACTGAGCTGGATTCTCCAGTGAGAATAGTCAGAACTGGACCAGGGACTGAACTGGATTCTGAGTGAGAATAGTCAGAATTGGATCAGGGACTGAGCTGGATTCTCCAGTGAGAATAGTCAGAACTGGATCATGGACCGAACTGGATTCTGTGTGAGAATAGCCAGAACTGGATAAGGGACTGAGCCGGTTCTGAGTGAGAATAGTCAGAACTGGATCAGGGACTAGACTGGATTCTACAGTGAGAATAGTCAGAACTGGATCAGGGACTGAACTGGATTCTGAGTGAGAATTGTCAGAACTGGATCAGGGACTGAGCTGGATTCTGGGTGAGAATAGTCAGAACTGGATCAGGGACTGAACTGGATTCTACAGTGAGAATAGTCAGAACTGGATCAGGGACTGAACTGGATTCTGAGTGAGAATAGTCAGAATTGGATCAGGGACTGAGCCGGATTCTCCACTGAGAATAGTCAGAACTGGATCAGGGACTGAACTGGATTCTGAGTGAGAATAGTCAGAATTGGATCAGGGACTGAGCTGGATTCTCCAGTGAGAATAGTCAGAACTGGATCAGTGACTGAGCCGGATTCTGAATGAGAATATTCAAAACTGGATCACGGACTGAACTGGATTCTGAATGAGTATAGTCAGAATTGGATCAGGGACTGAGGCGGATTCTCCACTGAGAATAGTCAGAACTGGATCAGGTACTGAGCTGGATTCTCCAGTGAGAATAGTCAGAATTGGATCGGGGACTGAGCTGGATTCTGAGTGAGAATAGTCAGAATTGGATGAGGGACTGAGCTGGATTCTCCAGTGAGAATAGTCAGAACTGGATCAGGGACTGAACTGTATTCTGAGTGAGAATAGTCAGAACTGGATCATGGACTGAACTGGATTCTGAGTGAGAATAGTCAGAACTGGTCATGGACTGAACTGGATTCTGAGTGAGAATAGTCAGAACTGGATCAGGGACTGAACTGGATTCTGAGTGAGAATAGTGAGAACTGGATCAGGGAATGAGCTGGATTCTGAGTGAGAATAGTCAGAACTGGATCAGGGACTGAACTGGATTCTGAGTGAGAATAGTCAGAACTGGATCAGGGACTGAGCTGGATTCTGAGTGAGAATAGTCAGAACTGGATCAGGGACTGAACTGGATTCTGAGTGAGAATAGTCAAAACTGGATCAGGGACTGAACTGGATTCTGAGTGAGAATAGTCAGAATTGGATCAGGGACTGAGCTGGATTCTCCAGTGAGAATAGTCGGAACTGGATCAGGGACTGAGCCGGATTCTGAGTGAGAATAGTCAAAACTGGATCACGGACTGAACTGGATTCTGAGTGAGAATAGTCAGAACTGGATCAGAGATTGAACTGGATTCTGAGTGAGAATAGTCAGAATTGGATCATGGACTGAACTGCATTCTGAATGAGAATAGTCAGAACTGGGTCACGGACTGAACTGGATTCTGAGTGAGAATAGTCAGAACTGGATCAGGGACTGAACTGCATTCTGAGTGAGAATAGTCAGAACTGGATCAGGGACTGAACTGGATTCTGAGTGAGAATAGTCAGAACTGGATAAGGGACTGAACTGGATTCTGAGTGAGAATAGTCAGAACTGGATCAGGGACTGAACTGGATTCTGAGTGAGAATAGTCAGAACTGGATCAGGGAGTGAGCTGGATTCTGAGTGAGAATAGTCAGAACTGGATCAGGGACTGAACTGGATTCTGAGTGAGAATAGTCAGAACTGGATCAGGGACTGAACTGGATTGTGAGTGAGAATAGTCAGAACTGGATCAGGGACTGAACTGGATTGTGAGTGAGAATAGTCAGAACTGGATCAGGGAGTGAGCTGGATTCTGAGTGAGAATAGTCAGAACTGGATCAGGGACTGAACTGGATTCTGAGTGAGAATAGTCAAAACTGGATCAGGGACTGAACTGGATTCTGAGTGAGAATAGTCAGAACTGGATCAGGGACTGAACTGGATTCTCCAGTGAGAATAGTCAGAACTGGATCAGGGACTGAGCCGGATTCTGAGTGAGAATAGTCAAAACTGGATCACGGACTGAACTGGATTCTGAGTGAGAATAGTCAGAACTGGATCAGAGATTGAACTGGATTCTGAGTGAGAATAGTCAGAACTGGATCATGGACTGAACTGCATTCTGAATGAGAATAGTCAGAACTGGGTCACGGACTGAACTGGATTCTGAGTGAGAATAGTCAGAACTGGATCAGGGACTGAACTGGATTCTGAGTGAGAATAGTCAGAACTGGCTCAGGGACTGAACTGGATTCTGAGTGAGAATAGTCAGAACTGGATCAGGGACTGAGCTGGATTCTGAGTGAGAATCGTCAGAACTGGATCTGAGACTGAACTGGATTCTGATGAGAATATTCAGAACTGGATCAGGGACTGAACTGGATTCTGAGTGAGAATAGTCAGAACTGGATCATGGACTGAACTGCATTCTGAGTGAGAATAGTCAGAACTGGATCAGGGACTGAGCTGGATTCTGAGTGAGAATAGTCAGAACTGGATCAGGGACTGAACTGGATTCTACAGTGAGAATAGTCAGAACTGGATCATGGACTGAACTGGATTCTGTGTGAGAATAGTCAGAATTGGATCAGGGACTGAGCTGGATTCTCCAGTGAGAATAGTCAGAATTGGATCAGGGACTGAACTGGATTCTGAGTGAGAATAGTCAGAATTGGATCAGGGAATGAGCTGGATTCTCCAGTGAGAATAGTCAGTACTGGATCAGGGACTGAGCTGGATTCTGAGTGAGAATAGTCAGAATTGGATCAGGGACTGAGCTGGATTCTCCAGTGAGAATAGTCAGAACTGGATCAGGGACTGAACTGGATTCTGAGTGAGAATAGTCAGAACTGGATCAGAGACTGAACTGGATTCTGAGTGAGAATAGTCAGAATTGGATCATGGACTGAACTGGATTCTGAGTGAGAATAGTCAGAACTGGATCAGGGACTGAACTGGATTCTGAGTGAGAATAGTCAGAACTGGATCAGGGACTGAACTGGATTCTGAGTGAGAATAGTCAGAACTGGATCAGGGACTGAACTGGATTCTGATGAGAATAGTCAGAACTGGATCAGGGACTGAACTGGATTCTGAGTGAGAATAGTCAGAACTGGATCATGGACTGAACTGCATTCTGTGTGAGAATAGTCAGAACTGGATCAGGGACTGTGGTGGATTCTGAGTGAGAATTGTCAGAACTGGATCAGGGACTGAACTGGATTCTGTGTGAGAATAGTCAGAACTGGGTCAGGGACTGAACTGGATTCTGAGTGAGAATAGTCAGAACTGGATCATGGACTGAACTGGATTCTGAGTGAGAATAGTCAGAACTGGATCAGGGACTGAACTGGATTCTGAAGAGAATAGTCAGAACTGGATCAGGGACTGAACTGGATTCTGAGTGAGAATAGTCAGAACTGGATCAGGGACTGAACTGGATTCTGATGAGAATAGACAGAACTGGATCAGGGACTGAACTGGATTCTGAGTGAGAATAGTCAGAATTGGATCATGGACTGAACTGGATTATGTGTGAGAATAGTCAGATCTGGATCAGGGACTGAACTGGATTCTGATGAGAATAGTCAGAACTGGATCAGGGACTGAACTGGATTCTGAGTGAGAATAGTCAGAATTGGATCATGGACTGAACTGGATTCTGAGTGAGAATAGTCAGAACTGGATCATGGACTGAACTGGATTCTGAGTGAGAATAGTCAGAACTGGTCAGGGACTGAACTGGATTCTACAGTGAGAATAGTCAGAACTGGATCAGGGACTGAGCTGGATTCTACAGTTAGAATAGTTAGAACTGGATCAGGGACTGAGCTGGATTCTGAGTGAGATTAGTCAGAACTAGATCAGGGACTGAGCTGGATTCTGAGTGAGAATAGTCAGAACTGGATCAGGGACTGAGCCGGATTCTGAGTGAGAATAGTCAGAACTGGATCAGGGACTGAACTGGATTCTACAGTGAGAATTGTCAGAACTGGATCAGGGACTGAACTGGATTCTGAGTGAGAATAGTCAGAACTGGATCACGGACTGAACTGGATTGTGAGTGAGAATAGTCAGAACTGGATCAGAGACTGAACTGGATTCTGAGTGAGAATAGTCAGAACTGGATCAGGGACTGAGCTGGATTCTGTGTGAGAATAGTCAGAACTGGATCAGGGACTGAACTTGATTCTGTGTGAGAATAGTCAGAACTGGATCAGGGACTGAGCTGGATTCTGGGTGAGAATTGTCAGAACTGGGTCAGGGACTGAACTGGATTCTACAGTGAGAATAGTCAGAACTGGATCAGGGACTGAACTGGATTCTGAGTGAGAATAGTCAGAATTGGATCAGGGACTGAGCTGGATTCTCCAGTGAGAATAGTCAGAACTGGATCAGTGACTGAGCCGGATTCTGAATGAGAATATTCAAAACTGGATCACGGACTGAACTGGATTCTGAATGAGAATAGTCAGAATTGGATCAGGGACTGAGGCGGATTCTCCACTGAGAATAGTCAGAACTGGATCAGGTACTGAGCTGGATTCTCCACTGAGAATAGTCAGAATTGGATCGGGGACTGAGCTGGATTCTGAGTGAGAATAGTCAGAATTGGATGCGGGACTGAGCTGGATTCTCCAGTGAGAATCGTCAGAACTGGATCAGGGACTGAACTGGATTCTGAGTGAGAATAGTCAGAACTGGATCATGGACTGAACTGGATTCTGAGTGAGAATAGTCAGAACTGGTCATGGACTGAACTGGATTCTGAGTGAGAATAGTCAGAACTGGATCAGGGACTGAACTGGATTCTGAGTGAGAATAGTGAGAACTGGATCAGGGAATGAGCTGGATTCTGATTGAGAATAGTCAGAACTGGATCAGGGACTGAACTGGATTCTGAGTGAGAATAGTCAGAACTGGATCAGGGACTGAGCTGGATTCTGAGTGAGAATAGTAAGAACTGGATCAGGGACTGAACTGGATTCTGAGTGAGAATAGTCAAAACTGGATCAGGGACTGAACTGGATTCTGAGTGAGAATAGTCAGAATTGGATCAGGGACTGAGCTGGATTCTCCAGTGAGAATAGTCAGAACTGGATCAGGGACTGAGCCGGATTCTGAGTGAGAATAGTCAAAACTGGATCACGGACTGAACTGGATTCTGAGTGAGAATAGTCAGAACTGGATCAGAGATTGAACTGGATTCTGAGTGAGAATAGTGAGAACTGGATCAGGGAATGAGCTGGATTCTGATTGAGAATAGTCAGAACTGGATCAGGGACTGAACTGGATTCTGAGTGAGAATAGTCAGAACTGGATCAGGGACTGAGCTGGATTCTGAGTGAGAATAGTCAGAACTGGATCAGGGACTGAACTGGATTCTGAGTGAGAATAGTCAGAACTGGATCAGGGACTGAACTGGATTCTGAGTGAGAATAGTCAGAACTGGATCAGGGACTGAACTGGATTCTGAGTGAGAATAGTCAGAACTGGTCATGGACTGAACTGGATTCTGAGTGAGAATAGTCAGAACTGGATCAGGGACTGAACTGGATTCTGAGTGAGAATAGTCAGAACTGGATCAGGGAATGAGCTGGATTCTGAGTGAGAATCGTCAGAACTGGATCAGGGACTGAACTGGATTCTGAGTGAGAATAGTCAGAACTGGATCAGGGAGTGAGCTGGATTCTGAGTGAGAATAGTCAGAACTGGATCAGGGACTGAACTGGATTCTGAGTGAGAATAGTCAAAACTGGATCAGGGACTGAACTGGATTCTGAGTGAGAATAGTCAGAATTGGATCAGGGACTGAGCTGGATTCTCCAGTGAGAATAGTCAGAACTGGATCAGGGACTGAGCCGGATTCTGAGTGAGAATAGTCAAAACTGGATCACGGACTGAACTGGATTCTGAGTGAGAATAGTCAGAACTGGATCAGAGATTGAACTGGATTCTGAGTGAGAATAGTCAGAACTGGATCATGGACTGAACTGCATTCTGAATGAGAATAGTCAGAACTGGGTCACGGACTGAACTGGATTCTGAGTGAGAATAGTCAGAACTGGATCAGGGACTGAACTGCATTCTGAGTGAGAATAGTCAGAACTGGATCAGGGACTGAACTGGATTCTGAGTGAGAATAGTCATAACTGGATCAGGGACTGAACTGGATTCTGAGTGAGAATAGTCAGAACTGGATCAGGGACTGAGCTGGATTCTGATGAGAATAGTCAGAACTGGATCAGGGACTGAACTGGATTCTGAGTGAGAATAGTCAGAACTGGATCATGGACTGAACTGCATTCTGAGTGAGAATAGTCAGAACTGGATCAGGGACTGAACTGGATTCTGAGTGAGAATTGTCAGAACTGGATCAGGGACTGAACTGGATTCTACAGTGAGAATAGTCAGAACTGGATCAGGGACTGAGCTGGATTCTGAGTGAGAATAGTCAGAACTGGATCAGGGAATGAACTGGATTCTACAGTGAGAATAGTCAGAACTGGACCAGGGACTGAACTGCATTCTGAGTGAGAATAGTCAGAATTGGATCAGGGACTGAGCTGGATTCTCCAGTGAGAATAGTCAGAACTGGACCAGGGACTGAACTGGATTCTGAGTGAGAATAGTCAGAATTGGATCAGGGACTGAGCTGGATTCTCCAGTGAGAATAGTCAGAACTGGATCATGGACCGAACTGGATTCTGTGTGAGAATAGCCAGAACTGGATAAGGGACTGAGCCGGTTCTGAGTGAGAATAGTCAGAACTGGATCAGGGACTAGACTGGATTCTACAGTGAGAATAGTCAGAACTGGATCAGGGACTGAACTGGATTCTGAGTGAGAATAGTCAGAACTGGATCAGGGACTGAACTGGATTCTCAGTGAGAATAGTCAGAACTGGATCATGGACTGAACTTGATTCTGTTTGAGAATAGTCAGAACTGGATCACGGACTGAACTGGATTCTGAGTGAGAATAGTCAGAACTGGATCAGAGACTGAAATGGATTCTGAGTCAGAATAGTCAGAACTGGATCATGGACTGAACTGGATTCTGAGTGAGAATAGTCAGAACTGGATCAGGGACTGAACTGGATTCTGCGTGAGAATAGTCAGAACTGAATCAGGGACTGAGCTGGATTCTGATGAGAATAGTCAGAACTGGATCAGGGACTGAACTGGATTCTGAGTGAGAATAGTCAGAACTGAATCAGGGACTGAGCTGGATTCTGATGAGAATAGTCAGAACTGGATCAGGGACTGAACTGGATTCTGAGTGAGAATAGTCAGAACTGGATGATGGACTGAACTGGATTCTGTGTGAGAATAGCCAGAACTGGATCAGGGACTGAGCCGGTTCTGAGTGAGAATAGTCAGAACTGGATCAGGGACTGAACTGGATTCTACAGTGAGAATAGTCAGAACTGGATCAGGGACTGAACTGGATTCTGAGTGAGAATAGTCAGAACTGGATCACGGACTGAACTGCATTCTGAGTGAGAATATTTAGAACTGGATCAGGGACTGAACTGGATTCTGAGTGAGAATAGTCAGAACTGGATCAGGGACTGAACTGGATTCTGAGTGAGAATAGTCAGAACTGAATCAGGGACTGAGCTGGATTCTGATGAGAATAGTCAGAACTGGATCAGGGACTGAACTTGATTCTGAGTGAGAATAGTCAGAACTGGATCATGGACTGAACTGGATTCTGTGTGAGAATAGCCAGAACTGGATCAGGGACTGAGCCGGTTCTAAGTGAGAATAGTCAGAACTGGATCAGGGACTGAACTGGATTCTACAGTGAGAATAGTCAGAACTGGATCAGGGACTGAACTGGATTCTGAGTGAGAATAGTCAGAACTGGATCAGGGACTGAACTGGATTCTGAGTGAGAATAGTCAGAACTGGATCATGGACTGAACTTGATTCTGTGTGAGAATAGTCAGAACTGGATCAGGGACTGAGCTGGATTCTGAGTTAGAATAGTCAGAACTGGATCAGGGACTGAACTGGATTCTGAGTGAGAATAGTCAAAACTGGATCAGGGACTGAACTGGATTCTGAGTGAGAATAGTCAGAATTGGATCAGGGACTGAGCTGGATTCTCCAGTGAGAATAGTCAGAACTGGATCAGGGACTGAACTGGATTCTGAGTGAGAATAGTCAAAACTGGATCAGGGACTGAACTGGATTCTGAGTGAGAATAGTCAGAATTGGATCAGGGACTGAGCTGGATTCTCCAGTGAGAATAGTCAGAACTGGATCAGGGACTGAGCCGGATTCTGAGTGAGGATAGTCAAAACTGGATCATGGACTGAACTGCATTCTGAATGAGAATAGTCAGAACTGGGTCACGGACTGAACTGGATTCTGAGTGAGAATAGTCAGAACTGGATCACGGACTGAACTGCATTCTGAGTGAGAATATTTAGAACTGGATGAGGGACTGAACTGGATTCTGAGTGAGAATAGTCAGAACTGGATGAGGGACTGAACTGGATTCTGAGTGAGAATAGTCAGAACTGAATCAGGGACTGAGCTGGATTCTGATGAGAATAGTCAGAACTGGATCAGGGACTGAACTTGATTCTGAGTGAGAATAGTCAGAACTGGATCATGGACTGAACTGGATTCTGTGTGAGAATAGCCAGAACTGGATCAGGGACTGAGCCGGTTCTGAGTGAGAATAGTCAGAACTGGATCAGGGACTGAACTGGATTCTACAGTGAGAATAGTCAGAACTGGATCAGGGACTGAACTGGATTCTGAGTGAGAATAGTCAAAACTGGATCAGGGACTGAACTGGATTCTGAGTGAGAATAGTCAGAACTGGATCATGGACTGAACTTGATTCTGTGTGAGAATAGTCAGAACTGGATCAGGGACTGAGCTGGATTCTGAGTTAGAATAGTCAGAACTGGATCAGGGACTGAACTGGATTCTGAGTGAGAATAGTCAAAACTGGATCAGGGACTGAACTGGATTCTGAGTGAGAATAGTCAGAATTGGATCAGGGACTGAGCTGGATTCTCCAGTGAGAATAGTCAGAACTGGATCAGGGACTGAACTGGATTCTGAGTGAGAATAGTCAAAAATGGATCAGGGACTGAACTGGATTCTGAGTAAGAATAGTCAGAATTGGATCAGGGACTTAGTTGGATTCTCCAGTGAGAATAGTCAGAACTGGATCAGGGACTAAGCCGGATTCTGAGTGAGAATAGTCAAAACTGGATCACGGACTGAACTGGATTCTGAGTGAGAATAGTCAGAACTGGATCAGAGATTGAACTGGATTCTGAGTAAGAATAGTCAGAACTGGATCATGGACTGAACTGCATTCTGAATGGGAATAGTCAGAACTGGGTCACGGACTGAACTGGATTCTGAGTGAGAATAGTCAGAACTGGATCAGGGACTGAACTGCATTCTGAGTGAGAATAGTTAGAACTCGATCAGGGACTGAACTGGATTCTGAGTGAGAATAGTCAGAACTGAATCAGGGACTGAGCTGGATTCTGAGTGAGAATAGTCAGAACTGAATCAGGGACTGAGCTGGATTCTGATGAGAATAGTCAGAACTGGATCAGGGACTGAACTGGATTCTGAGTGAGAATAGTCAGAACTGGATGATGGACTGAACTGGATTCTGTGTGAGAATAGCCAGAACTGGATCAGGGACTGAGCCGGTTCTGAGTGAGAATAGTCAGAACTGGATCAGGGACTGAACTGGATTCTACAGTGAGAATAGTCAGAACTGGATCAGGGACTGAACTGGATTCTGAGTGAGAATAGTCAGAACTGGATCAGGGACTGAACTGGATTCTGAGTGAGAATAGTCAGAACTGGATCATGGACTGAACTTGATTCTGTGTGAGAATAGTCAGAACTGGATCAGGGACTGAGCTGGATTCTGAGTGAGAATAGTCAGAACTGGATCAGGGACTGAACTGGATTCTGAGTGAGAATAATCAAAACTGGATCAGGGACTGAACTGGATTCTGAGTGAGAATAGTCAGAATTGGATCAGGGACTGAGCTGGATTCTCCAGTGAGAATAGTCAGAACTGGATCAGGGACTGAACTGGATTCTGAGTGAGAATAGTCAAAACTGGATCAGGGACTGAACTGGATTCTGAGTGAGAATAGTCAGAATTGGATCAGGGACTTAGCTGGATTCTCCAGTGAGAATAGTCAGAACTGGATCAGGGACTGAGCCGGATTCTGAGTGAGAATAGTCAAAACTGGATCACGGACTGAACTGGATTCTGAGTGAGAATAGTCAGAACTGGATCAGAGATTGAACTGGATTCTGAGTGAGAATAGTCAGAACTGGATCATGGACTGAACTGCATTCTGAATGAGAATAGTCAGAACTGGGTCACGGACTGAACTGGATTCTGAGTGAGAATAGTCAGAACTGGATCAGGGACTGAACTGCATTCTGAGTGAGAATAGTTCGAACTGGATCAGGGACTGAACTGGATTCTGAGTGAGAATAGTCAGAACTGGATCAGGGACTGAACTGGATTCTGAGTGAGAATAGTCAGAACTGAATCAGGGACTGAGCTGGATTCTGATGAGAATAGTCAGAACTGAATCAGGGACTGAACTGGATTCTGAGTGAGAATAGTCAGAACTGGATCATGGACTGAACTGCATTCTGAGTGAGAATAGTCAGAACTGGATCAGGGACTGAACTGGATTCTGAGTGAGAATTGTCAGAACTGGATCAGGGACTGAACTGGATTCTACAGTGAGAATAGTCAGAACTGGATCAGGGACTGAGCTGGATTCTGAGTGAGAATAGTCAGAACTGGATCAGGGACTGAACTGGATTCTACAGTGAGAATAGTCAGAACTGGACCAGGGACTGAACTGGATTCTGAGTGAGAATCGTCAGAATTGGATCAGGGACTGAGCTGGATTCTCCAGTGAGAATAGTCAGAACTGGACCAGGGACTGAACTGGATTCTGAGTGAGAATAGTCAGAATTGGATCAGGGACTGAGCTGGATTCTCCAGTGAGAATAGTCAGAACTGGATCATGGACTGAACAGGATTCTGTGTGAGAATAGCCAGAACTGGATCAGGAACTGAGCCGGTTCTGAGTGAGAATAGTCAGAACTGGATCGGGGACTGAACTGGATTCTACAGTGAGAATAGTCAGAACTGGATCAGGGACTGAACTGGATTCTGAGTGAGAATAGTCAGAACTGGATCAGGGACTGAACTGGATTCTGAGTGAGAATAGTCAGAACTGGATCATGGACTGAACTTGATTCTGTGTGAGAATAGTCAGAACTGGATCAGGGACTGAGCTGGATTCTGAGTGAGAATAGTCAGAACTGGATCAGGGACTGAACTGGATTCTGAGTGAGAATAGTCAAAACTGGATCAGGGACTGAACTGGATTCTGAGTGAGAATAGTCAGAATTGGATCAGGGACTGAGCTGGATTCTCCAGTGAGAATAGTCAGAACTGGATCAGGGACTGAGCCGGATTCTGAGTGAGAAGAGTCAAAACTGGATCACGGACTGAACTGGATTCTGAGTGAGAATAGTCAGAACTGGATCAGAGATTGAACTGGATTCTGAGTGAGAATAGTCAGAACTGGATCATGGACTGAACTGCATTCTGAATGAGAATAGTCAGAACTGGGTCACGGACTGAACTGGATTCTGAGTGAGAATAGTCAGAACTGGATCAGGGACTGAGCTGGATTCTGAGTGAGAATAGTCAGAACTGGATCAGGGAATGAGCTGGATTCTGAGTGAGAATAGTCAGAACTGGATCAGGGACTGAACTGGATTCTGAGTGAGAATAGTCAGAACTGGATCAGGGACTGAGCTGGATTCTGAGTGAGAATAGTCAGAACTGGATCAGGGACTGAACTGGATTCTGAGTGAGAATAGTCAAAACTGGATCAGGGACTGAACTGGATTCTGAGTGAGAATAGTCAGAATTGGATCAGGGACTGAGCTGGATTCTCCAGTGAGAATAGTCAGAACTGGATCAGGGACTGAGCCGGATTCTGAGTGAGGATAGTCAAAACTGGATCACGGACTGAACTGGATTCTGAGTGAGAATAGTCAGAACTGGATCAGAGATTGAACTGGATTCTGAGTGAGAATAGTCAGAACTGGATCATGGACTGAACTGCATTCTGAATGAGAATAGTCAGAACTGGGTCACGGAGTGAACTGGATTCTGAGTGAGAATAGTCAGAACTGGATCAGGGACTGAGCTGGATTCTGAGTGAGAATAGTCAGAACTGGATCAGGGAATGAGCTGGATTCTGAGTGAGAATAGTCAGAACTGGATCAGGGACTGAACTGGATTCTGAGTGAGAATAGTCAGAACTGGATCAGGGACTGAACTGGATTCTGAGTGAGAATAGTCAGAACTGGATCAGAGATTGAACTGGATTCTGAGTGAGAATAGTCAGAACTGGATCATGGACTGAACTGCATTCTGAATGAGAATAGTCAGAACTGGGTCACGGACTGAACTGGATTCTGAGTGAGAATAGTCAGAACTGGATCACGGACTGAACTGCATTCTGAGTGAGAATATTTAGAACTGGATCAGGGACTGAACTGGATTCTGAGTGAGAATAGTCAGAACTGGATCAGGGACTGAACTGGATTCTGAGTGAGAATAGTCAGAACTGAATCAGGGACTGAGCTGGATTCTGATGAGAATAGTCAGAACTGGATCAGGGACTGAACTGGATTCTGAGTGAGAATAGTCAGAACTGGATCATGGACTGAACTGGATTCTGTGTGAGAATAGCCAGAACTGGATCAGGGACTGAGCCGGTTCTGAGTGAGAATAGTCAGAACTGGATCAGGGACTGAACTGGATTCTACAGTGAGAATAGTCAGAACTGGATCAGGGACTGAACTGGATTCTGAGTGAGAATAGTCAGAACTGGATCAGGGACTGAACTGGATTCTGAGTGAGAATAGTCAGAACTGGATCATGGACTGAACTTGATTCTGTGTGAGAATAGTCAGAACTGGATCAGGGACTGAGCTGGATTCTGAGTTAGAATAGTCAGAACTGGATCAGGGACTGAACTGGATTCTGAGTGAGAATAGTCAGAATTGGATCAGGGACTGAGCTGGATTCTCCAGTGAGAATAGTCAGAACTGGATCAGGGACTGAACTGGATTCTGAGTGAGAATAGTCAAAAATGGATCAGTGACTGAACTGGATTCTGAGTAAGAATAGTCAGAATTGGATCAGGGACTTAGTTGGATTCTCCAGTGAGAATAGTCAGAACTGGATCAGGGACTGAGCCGGATTCTGAGTGAGAATAGTCAAAACTGGATCACGGACTGAACTGGATTCTGAGTGAGAATAGTCAGAACTGGATCAGAGATTGAACTGGATTCTGAGTAAGAATAGTCAGAACTGGATCATGGACTGAACTGCATTCTGAATGAGAATAGTCAGAACTGGGTCAGGGACTGAACTGGATTCTGAGTGAGAATAGTCAGAACTGGATCAGGGATGAACTGCATTCTGAGTGAGAATAGTTAGAACTGGATCAGGGACTGAACTGGATTCTGAGTGAGAATAGTCAGAACTGGATCAGGGACTGAACTGGATTCTGCGTGAGAATAGTCAGAACTGAATCAGGGACTGACCTGGATTCTGATGAGAATAGTCAGAACTGGATCAGGGACTGAACTGGATTCTGAGTGAGAATAGTCAGAACTGGATCAGGGACTGAACTGGATTCTGAGTGAGAATTGTCAGAACTGGATCAGGGACTGAACTGGATTCTACAGTGAGAATAGTCAGAACTGGATCAGGGACTGAGCTGGATTCTGAGTGAGAATAGTCAGAACTGGATCAGGGACTGAACTGGATTCTACATTGAGAATAGTCAGAACTGGATAAGAGATTGAACTGGATTCTGAGTGAGAATAGTCAGAACTGGATCATGGACTGAACTGCATTCTGAATGAGAATAGTCAGAACTGGGTCACGGACTGAACTGGATTCTGAGTGAGAATAGTCAGAACTGGATCAGGGACTGAGCTGCATTCTGAGTGAGAATAGTCAGAACTGGATCAGGGAATGAGCTGGATTCTGAGTGAGAATAGTCAGAACTGGATCAGGGACTGAACTGGATTCTGAGTGAGAATAGTCAGAACTGGATCAGGGACTGAGCTGGATTCTGAGTGAGAATAGTCAGAACTGGATCAGGGACTGAACTGGATTCCTACTGAGAATAGTCAAAACTGGATCAGGGACTGAACTGGATTCTGAGTGTGAATAGTCAGAATTGGATCAGGGACTGAGCTGGATTCTCCAGTGAGAATAGTCAGAACTGGATCAGGGACTGAGCCGGATTCTGAGTGAGGATAGTCAAAACTGGATCACGGACTGAACTGGATTCTGAGTAAGAATAGTCAGAACTGGATCAGAGATTGAACTGGATTCTGAGTGAGAATAGTCAGAACTGGATCATGGACTGAACTGCATTCTGAATGAGAATAGTCAGAACTGGGTCACGGACTGAACTGGATTCTGAGTGAGAATAGTCAGAACTGGATCACGGACTGAACTGCATTCTGAGTGAGAATAGTTAGAACTGGATCAGGGACTGAACTGGATTCTGAGTGAGAATAGTCAGAACTGGATCACGGACTGAACTGCATTCTGAGTGAGAATATTTAGAACTGGATCAGGGACTGAACTGGATTCTGAGTGAGAATAGTCAGAACTGGATCAGGGACTGAACTGGATTCTGAGTGAGAATAGTCAGAACTGAATCAGGGACTGAGCTGGATTCTGATGAGAATAGTCAGAACTGGATCAGGGACTGAACTTGATTCTGAGTGAGAATAGTCAGAACTGGATCATGGACTGAACTGGATTCTGTGTGAGAATAGCCAGAACTGGATCAGGGACTGAGCCGGTTCTGAGTGAGAATAGTCAGAACTGGATCAGGGATTGAACTGGATTCTGAGTGAGAATAGTCAGAACTGGATCATGGACTGGACTTGATTCTGTGTGAGAATAGTCAGAACTGGATCAGGGACTGAGCTGGATTCTGAGTTAGAATAGTCAGAACTGGATCAGGGACTGAACTGGATTCTGAGTGAGAATAGTCAAAACTGGATCAGGGACTGAACTGGATTCTGAGTGAGAATAGTCAGAATTGGATCAGGGACTGAGCTGGATTCTCCAGTGAGAATAGTCAGAACTGGATCAGGGACTGAACTGGATTCTGAGTGAGAATAGTCAAAAATGGATCAGGGACTGAACTGGATTCTGAGTGAGAATAGTCAGAATTGGATCAGGGACTTAGTTGGATTCTCCAGTGAGAATAGTCAGAACTGGATCAGGGACTGAGCCGGATTCTGAGTGAGAATAGTCAAAACTGGATCACGGACTGAACTGGATTCCGAGTGAGAATAGTCAGAACTGGATCAGAGATTGAACTGGATTCTGAGTAAGAATAGTCAGAACTGGATCATGGACTGAACTGCATTCTGAATGAGAATAGTCAGAACTGGGTCACGGACTGAACTGGATTCTGAGTGAGAATAGTCAGAACTGGATCAGGGACTGAACTGCATTCTGAGTGAGAATAGTTAGAACTGGATCAGGGACTGAACTGGATTCTGAGTGAGAATAGTCAGAACTGGATCAGGGACTGAACTGGATTCTGCGTGAGAATAGTCAGAACTGAATCAGGGACTGAGCTGGATTCTGATGAGAATAGTCAGAACTGGATCAGGGACTGAACTGGATTCTGAGTGAGAATAGTCAGAACTGGATCATGGACTGAACTGCATTCTGAGTGAGAATAGTCAGAACTGGATCAGGGACTGAACTGGATTCTGAGTGAGAATTGTCAGAACTGGATCAGGGACTGAACTGGATTCGACAGTGAGAATAGTCAGAACTGGATCAGGGACTGAGCTGGATTCTGAGTGAGAATAGTCAGAACTGGATCAGGGACTGAACTGGATTCTACAGTGAGAATAGTCAGAACTGGACCAGGGACTGAACTGGATTCTGAGTGAGAATAGTCAGAACTGGATCAGGGACTGAACTGGATTCTGAGTGAGAATAGTCAGAACTGGATCATGGACTGAACTGCATTCTGAATGAGAATAGTCAGAACTGGGTCACGGACTGAACTGGATTCTGAGTGAGAATAGTCAGAACTGGATCAGGGACTGAGCTGGATTCTGAGTGAGAATAGTCAGAACTGGATCAGGGAATGAGCTGGATTCTGAGTGAGAATAGTCAGAACTGGATCAGGGACTGAACTGGATTCTGAGTGAGAATAGTCAGAACTGGATCAGGGACTGAGCTGGATTCTGAGTGAGAATAGTCAGAACTGGATCAGGGACTGAACTGGATTCTGAGTGAGAATAGTCAAAACTGGATCAGGGACTGAACTGGATTCTGAGTGAGAATAGTCAGAATTGGATCAGGGACTGAGCTGGATTCTCAAGTGAGAATAGTCAGAACTGGATCAGGGACTGAGCCGGATTCTGAGTGAGGATAGTCAAAACTGGATCACGGACTGAACTGGATTTTGAGTGAGAATAGTCAGAACTGGATCAGAGATTCAACTGGATTCTGAGTGAGAATAGTCAGAACTGGATCATGGACTGAACTGCATTCTGAATGAGAATAGTCAGAACTGGGTCACGGACTGAACTGGATACTGAGTGAGAATAGTCAGAACTGGATCACGGACTGAACTGCATTCTGAGTGAGAATATTTAGAACTGGATCAGGGACTGAACTGGATTCTGAGTGAGAATAGTCAGAACTGGATCAGGGACTGAACTGGATTCTGAGTGAGAATAGTCAGAACTGAATCAGGGACTGAGCTGGATTCTGATGAGAATAGTCAGAACTGGATCATGGACTGAACTGGATTCTGAGTGAGAATAGTCAGAACTGGATCATGGACTGAACTGGATTCTGTGTGAGAATAGCCAGAACTGGATCAGGGACTGAGCCGGTTCTGAGTGAGAATAGTCAGAACTGGATCAGGGACTGAACTGGATTCTACAGTGAGAATAGTCAGAACTGGATCAGGGACTGAACTGGATTCTGAGTGAGAATAGTCAGAACTGGATCAGGGACTGAACTGGATTCTGAGTGAGAATAGTCAGAACTGGATCATGGACTGAACTTGATTCTGTGTGAGAATAGTCAGAACTGGATCAGGGACTGAGCTGGATTCTGAGTGAGAATAGTCAGAATTGGATCAGGGACTGAGCTGGATTCTCCAGTGAGAATAGTCAGAACTGGATCAGGGACTGAACTGTTTTCTGAGTGAGAATAGTCAAAAATGGATCAGGGACTGAACTGGATTCTGAGTGAGAATAGTCAGAATTGGATCAGGGACTTAGTTGGATTCTCCAGTGAGAATAGTCAGAACTGGATCAGGGACTGAGCCGGATTCTGAGTGAGAATAGTCAAAACTGGATCACGGACTGAACTGGATTCTGAGTGAGAATAGTCAGAACTGGATCAGAGATTGAACTGGATTCTGAGTAAGAATAGTCAGAACTGGATCATGGACTGAACTGCATTCTGAATGAGAATAGTCAGAACTGGGTCACGGACTGAACTGGATTCTGAGTGAGAATAGTCAGAACTGGATCAGGGACTGAACTGCATTCTGAGTGAGAATAGTTAGAACTGGATCAGGGACTGAACTGGATTCTGAGTGAGAATAGTCAGAACTGGATCAGGGACTGAACTGGATTCTGCGTGAGAATAGTCAGAACTGAATCAGGGACTGAGCTGGATTCTGATGAGAATAGTCAGAACTGGATCAGGGACTGAACTGCATTCTGAGTGAGAATAGTCAGAACTGGATCAGGGACTGAACTGGATTCTGAGTGAGAATTGTCAGAACTGGATCAGGGACTGAACTGGATTCTACAGTGAGAATAGTCAGAACTGGATCAGGGACTGAGCTGGATTCTGAGTGAGAATAGTCAGAACTGGATCAGGGACTGAACTGGATTCTACATTGAGAATAGTCAGAACTGGATCAGAGATTGAACTGGATTCTGAGTGAGAATAGTCAGAACTGGATCATGGACTGAACTGCATTCTGAATGAGAATAGTCAGAACTGGATCATGGACTGAACTGGATTCTGAGTGAGAATAGTCAGAACTGGATCAGGGACTGAGCTGGATTCTGAGTGAGAATAGTCAGAACTGGATCAGGGAATGAGCTGGATTCTGAGTGAGAATAGTCAGAACTGGATCAGGGACTGAACTGGATTCTGAGTGAGAATAGTCAGAACTGGATCAGGGACTGAGCTGGATTCTGAGTGAGAATAGTCAGAACTGGATCAGGGACTGAACTGGATTCTGAGTGAGAATCGTCAAAACTGGATCAGGGACTGAACTGGATTCTGAGTGAGAATAGTCAGAATTGGATCAGGGACTGAGCTGGATTCTCCAGTGAGAATAGTCAGAACTGGATCAGGGACTGAGCCGGATTCTGAGTGAGGATTGTCAAAACTGGATCACGGACTGAACTGGATTCTGAGTGAGAATAGTCAGAACTGGATCAGAGATTGAACTGGATTCTGAGTGAGAATAGTCAGAACTGGATCATGGACTGAACTGCATTCTGAATGAGAATAGTCAGAACTGGGTCACGGACTGAACTGGATTCTGAGTGAGAATAGTCAGAACTGGATCACGGACTGAACTGCATTCTGAGTGAGAATAGTTAGAACTGGATCAGGGACTGAACTGGATTCTGAGTGAGAATAGTCAGAACTGGATCAGGGACTGAACTGGATTCTGAGTGAGAATAGTCAGAACTGAATCAGGGACTGAGCTGGATTCTGATGAGAATAGTCAGAACTGGATCAGGGACTGAACTGGATTCTGAGTGAGAACAGTCAGAACTGGATCATGGACTGAAATGGATTCTGTGTGAGAATAGCCAGAACTGGATCAGGGACTGAGCCGGTTCTGAGTGAGAATAGTCAGAACTGGATCAGGGACTGAACTGGATTCTACAGTGAGAATCGTCAGAACTGGATCAGGGACTGAACTGGATTCTGAGTGAGAATAGTCAGAACTGGATCAGGGATTGAACTGGATTCTGAGTGAGAATAGTCAGAACTGGATCATGGACTGAACTTGATTCTGTGTGAGAATAGTCAGAACTGGATCAGGGACTGAGCTGGATTCTGAGTTAGAATAGTCAGAACTGGATCAGGGACTGAACTGGATTCTGAGTGAGAATAGTCAAAACTGGATCAGGGACTGAACTGGATTCTGAGTGAGAATAGTCAGAATTGGATCAGTGACTGAGCTGGATTCTCCAGTGAGAATAGTCAGAACTGGATCAGGGACTGAACTGGATTCTGAGTGAGAATAGTCAAAAATGGATCAGGGACTGAACTGGATTCTGAGTGAGAATAGTCAGAATTGGATCAGGGACTTAGTTGGATTCTCCAGTGAGAATAGTCAGAACTGGATCAGGGACTGAGCCGGATTCTGAGTGAGAATAGTCAAAACTGGATCACGGACTGAACTGGATTCTGAGTGAGAATAGTCAGAACTGGATCAGAGATTGAACTGGATTCTGAGTGAGAATAGTCAGAACTGGATCATGGACTGAACTGCATTCTGAATGAGAATAGTCAGAACTGGGTCACGGACTGAACTGGATTCTGAGTGAGAATAGTCAGAACTGGATCAGGGACTGAACTGCATTCTGAGTGAGAATAGTTAGAACTGGATCAGGGACTGAACTGGATTCTGAGTGAGAATAGTCAGAACTGGATCAGGGACTGAACTGGATTCTGCGTGAGAATAGTCAGAACTGAATCAGAGACTGAGCTGGATTCTGATGAGAATAGTCAGAACTGGATCAGGGACTGAACTGGATTCTGAGTGAGAATAGTCAGAACTGGATCATGGACTGAACTGCATTCTGAGTGAGAATAGTCAGAACTGGATCAGGGACTGAACTGGATTCTGAGTGAGAATTGTCAGAACTGGATCAGGGACTGAACTGGATTCTACAGTGAGAATAGTCAGAACTGGATCAGGGACTGAGCTGGAATCTGAGTGAGAATAGTCAGAACTGGATCAGGGACTGAACTGGATTCTACATTGAGAATAGTCAGAACTGGATCAGAGATTGAACTGGATTCTGAGTGAGAATAGTCAGAACTGGATCATGGACTGAACTGCATTCTGAATGAGAATAGTCAGAACTGTGTCACGGACTGAACTGGATTCTGAGTGAGAATAGTCAGAACTGGATCAGGGACTGAGCTGGATTCTGAGTGAGAATAGTCAGAACTGGATCAGGGAATGAGCTGGATTCTGAGTGAGAATAGTCAGAACTGGATCAGGGACTGAACTGGATTCTGAGTGAGAATAGTCAGAACTGGATCAGGGACTGAGCTGGATTCTGAGTGAGAATAGTCAGAACTGAATCAGGGACTGAACTGGATTCTGAGTGAGAATAGTCAAAACTGGATCAGGGACTGAACTGGATTCTGAGTGAGAATAGTCAGAATTGGATCAGGGACTGAGCTGGATTCTCCAGTGAGAATAGTCAGAACTGGATCAGGGACTGAGCCGGATTCTGAGTGAGGATAGTCAAAACTGGATCACGGACTGAACTGGATTCTGAGTGAGAATAGTCAGAACTGGATCAGAGATTGAACTGGATTCTGAGTGAGAATAGTCAGAACTGGATCATGGACTGAACTGCATTCTGAATGAGAATAGTCAGAACTGGGTCACGGACTGAACTGGATTCTGAGTGAGAATAGTCAGAACTGGATCACGGACTTAACTGCATTCTGAGTGAGAATAGTTAGAACTGGATCAGGGACTGAACTGGATTCTGAGTGAGAATAGTCAGAACTGAATCAGGGACTGAGCTGGATTCTGATGATAATAGTCAGAACTGGATCAGGGACTGAACTGGATTCTGAGTGAGAATAGTCAGAACTGGATCATGGACTGAAATGGATTCTGTGTGAGAATAGCCAGAACAGGATCAGGGACTGAGCCGGTTCTGAGTGAGAATAGTCAGAACTGGATCAGGGACTGAACTGGATTCTACAGTGAGAATAGTCAGAACTGGATCAGGGACTGAGCTGGATTCTGAGTGAGAATAGTCAGAACTGGATCAGGGACTGAACTGGATTCTACAGTGAGAATAGTCAGAACTGGACCAGGGACTGAACTGGATTCTGAGTGAGAATAGTCAGAACTGGATCAGGGACTGAACTGGATTCTGAGTGAGAATAGTCAGAACTGGATCATGGACTGAACTGCATTCTGAATGAGAATAGTCAGAACTGGGTCACGGACTGAACTGGATTCTGAGTGAGAATAGTCAGAACTGGATCAGGGACTGAGCTGGATTCTGAGTGAGAATAGTCAGAACTGGATCAGGGAATGAGCTGGATTCTGAGTGAGAATAGTCAGAACTGGATCAGGGACTGAACTGGATTCTGAGTGAGAATAGTCAGAACTGGATCAGGGACTGAGCTGGATTCTGAGTGAGAATAGTCGGAACTGGATCAGGGACTGAACTGGATTCTGAGTGAGAATAGTCAAAACTGGATCAGGGACTGAACTGGATTCTGAGTGAGAATAGTCAGAATTGGATCAGGGACTGAGCTGGATTCTCCAGTGAGAATAGTCAGAACTGGATCAGGGACTGAGCCGGATTCTGAGTGAGGATAGTCAAAACTGGATCACGGACTGAACTGGATTTTGAGTGAGAATAGTCAGAACTGGATCAGAGATTGAACTGGATTCTGAGTGAGAATAGTCAGAACTGGATCATGGACTGAACTGCATTCTGAATGAGAATAGTCAGAACTGGGTCACGGACTGAACTGGATTCTGAGTGAGAATAGTCAGAACTGGATCACGGACTGAACTGCATTCTGAGTGAGAATATTTAGAACTGGATCAGGGATTGAACTGGATTCTGAGTGAGAATAGTCAGAACTGGATCAGGGACTGAACTGGATTCTGAGTGAGAATAGTCAGAACTGAATCAGGGACTGAGCTGGATTCTGATGAGAATAGTCAGAACTGGATCAGGGACTGAACTGGATTCTGAGTGAGAATAGTCAGAACTGGATCATGGACTGAACTGGATTCTGTGTGAGAATAGCCAGAACTGGATCAGGGACTGAGCCGGTTCTGAGTGAGAATAGTCAGAACTGGATCAGGGACTGAACTGGATTCTACAGTGAGAATAGTCAGAACTGGATCAGGAACTGAACTGGATTCTGAGTGAGAATCGTCAGAACTGGATCATGGACTGAACTTGATTCTGTGTGAGAATAGTCAGAACTGGATCAGGGACTGAGCTGGATTCTGAGTGAGAATAGTCAGAATTGGATCAGGGACTGAGCTGGATTCTCCAGTGAGAATAGTCAGAACTGGATCAGGGACTGAACTGGATTCTGAGTGAGAATAGTCAAAAATGGATCAGGGACTGAACTGGATTCTGAGTGAGAATAGTCAGAATTGGATCAGGGACTTAGTTGGATTCTCCAGTGAGAATAGTCAGAACTGGATCAGGGACTGAGCCGGATTCTGATTGAGAATAGTCAAAACTGGATCACGGACTGAACTGGATTCTGAGTGAGAATAGTCAGAACTGGATCAGAGATTGAACTGGATTCTGAGTGAGAATAGTCAGAACTGGATCATGGACTGAACTGCATTCTGAATGAGAATAGTCAGAACTGGGTCACGGACTGAACTGGATTCTGAGTGAGAATAGTCAGAACTGGATCAGGGACTGAACTGCATTCTGAGTGAAAATAGTTAGAACTGGATCAGGGACTGAACTGGATTCTGAGTGAGAATAGTCAGAACTGGATCAGGGACTGAACTGGATTCTGCGTTAGAATAGTCAGAACTGAATCAGGGACTGAGCTGGATTCTGATGAGAATAGTCAGAACTGGATCAGGGACTGAACTGGATTCTGAGTGAGAATAGTCAGAACTGGATCATGGACTGAACTGCATTCTGAGTGAGAATAGTCAGAACTGGATCAGGGACTGAACTGGATTCTGAGTGAGAATTGTCAGAACTGGATCAGGGACTGAACTGGATTCTACAGTGAGAATAGTCAGAACTGGATCAGGGACTGAGCTGGATTCTGAGTGAGAATAGTCAGAACTGGATCAGGGACTGAACTGGATTCTACATTGAGAATAGTCAGAACTGGATCAGGGACTGAACTGGATTCTACAGTGAGAATAGTCAGAACTGGACCAGGGACTGAACTGGATTCTGAGTGAGAATAGTCAGAACTGGATCAGGGACTGAACTGGATTCTGAGTGAGAATAGTCAGAACTGGATCATGGACTGAACTGCATTCTGAATGAGAATAGTCAGAACTGGGTCACGGACTGAACTGGATTCTGAGTGAGAATAGTCAGAACTGGATCAGGGACTGAGCTGGATTCTGAGTGAGAATAGTCAGAACTGGATCAGGGAATGAGCTGGATTCTGAGTGAGAATAGTCAGAACTGGATCAGGGACTGAACTGGATTCTGAGTGAGAATAGTCAGAACTGGATCAGGGACTGAGCTGGATTCTGAGTGAGAATAGTCGGAACTGGATCAGGGACTGAACTGGATTCTGAGTGAGAATAGTCAAAACTGGATCAGGGACTGAACTGGATTCTGAGTGAGAATAGTCAGAATTGGATCAGGGACTGAGCTGGATTCTCCAGTGAGAATAGTCAGAACTGGATCAGGGACTGAGCCGGATTCTGAGTGAGGATAGTCAAAACTGGATCACGGACTGAACTGGATTTTGAGCGAGAATAGTCAGAACTGGATCAGAGATTGAACTGGATTCTGAGTGAGAATAGTCAGAACTGGATCATGGACTGAACTGCATTCTGAATGAGAATAGTCAGAACTGGGTCACGGACTGAACTGGATTCTGAGTGAGAATAGTCAGAACTGGATCACGGACTGAACTGCATTCTGAGTGAGAATATTTAGAACTGGATCAGGGACTGAACTGGATTCTGAATGAGAATAGTCAGAACTGGATCAGGGACTGAACTGGATTCTGAGTGAGAATAGTCAGAACTGAATCAGGGTTGAGCTGGATTCTGATGAGAATAGTCAGAACTGGATCAGGGACTGAACTGGATTCTGAGTGAGAATAGTCAGAACTGGATCATGGACTGAACTGGATTCTGTGTGAGAATAGCCAGAACTGGATCAGGGACTGAGCCGGTTCTGAGTGAGAATAGTCAGAACTGGATCAGGGACTGAACTGGATTCTACAGTGAGAATAGTCAGAACTGGATCAGGGACTGAACTGGATTCTGAGTGAGAATAGTCAGAACTGGATCAGGGACTGAACTGGATTCTGAGTGAGAATAGTCAGAACTGGATCATGGACTGAACTTGATTCTGTGTGAGAATAGTCAGAACTGGATCAGGGACTGAGCTGGATTCTGAGTGAGAATAGTCAGAATTGGATCAGGGACTGAGCTGGATTCTCCAGTGAGAATAGTCAGAACTGGATCAGGGACTGAACTGGATTCTGAGTGAGAATAGTCAAAAATGGATCAGGGACTGAACTGGATTCTGAGTGAGAATAGTCAGAATTGGATCAGGGACTTAGTTGGATTCTCCAGTGAGAATAGTCAGAACTGGATCAGGGACTGAGCCGGATTCTGAGTGAGAATAGTCAAAACTGGATCACGGACTGAACTGGATTCTGAGTGAGAATAGTCAGAACTGGATCAGAGATTGAACTGGATTCTGAGTGAGAATAGTCAGAACTGGATCATGGACTGAACTGCATTCTGAATGAGAATAGTCAGAACTGGGTCACGGACTGAACTGGATTCTGAGTGAGAATAGTCAGAACTGGATCAGGGACTGAACTGCATTCTGAGTGAAAATAGTTAGAACTGGATCAGGGACTGAACTGGATTCTGAGTGAGAATAGTCAGAACTGGATCAGGGACTGAACTGGATTCTGCGTGAGAATAGTCAGAACTGAATCAGGGACTGAGCTGGATTCTGATGAGAATAGTCAGAACTGGATCAGGGACTGAACTGGATTCTGAGTGAGAATAGTCAGAACTGGATCATGGACTGAACTGCATTCTGAGTGAGAATAGTCAGAACTGGATCAGGGACTGAACTGGATTCTGAGTGAGAATTGTCAGAACTGGATCAGGGACTGAACTGGATTCTACAGTGAGAATAGTCAGAACTGGATCAGGGACTGAGCTGGATTCTGAGTGAGAATAGTCAGAACTGGATCAGGGACTGAACTGGATTCTACATTGAGAATAGTCAGAACTGGATCAGGGACTGAACTGGATTCTACAGTGAGAATAGTCAGAACTGGACCAGGGACTGAACTGGATTCTGAGTGTGAATAGTCAGAACTGGATCAGGGACTGAACTGGATTCTGAGTGAGAATAGTCAGAACTGGATCATGGACTGAACTGCATTCTGAATGAGAATAGTCAGAACTGGGTCATGGACTGAACTGGATTCTGAGTGAGAATAGTCAGAACTGGATCAGGGACTGAGCTGGATTCTGAGTGAGAATAGTCAGAACTGGATCAGGGAATGAGCTGGATTCTGAGTGAGAATAGTCAGAACTGGATCAGGGACTGAACTGGATTCTGAGTGAGAATAGTCAGAACTGGATCAGGGACTGAGCTGGATTCTGAGTGAGAATAGTCGGAACTGGATCAGGGACTGAACTGGATTCTGAGTGAGAATAGTCAAAACTGGATCAGGGACTGAACTGGATTCTGAGTGAGAATAGTCAGAATTGGATCAGGGACTGAGCTGGATTCTCCAGTGAGAATAGTCAGAACTGGATCAGGGACTGAGCCGGATTCTGAGTGAGGATAGTCAAAACTGGATCACGGACTGAACTGGATTTTGAGTGAGAATAGTCAGAACTGGATCAGAGATTGAACTGGATTCTGAGTGAGAATAGTCAGAACTGGATCATGGACTGAACTGCATTCTGAATGAGAATAGTCAGAACTGGGTCACGGACTGAACTGGATTCTGAGTGAGAATAGTCAGAACTGGATCACGGACTGAACTGCATTCTGAGTGAGAATATTTAGAACTGGATCAGGGACTGAACTGGATTCTGAGTGAGAATAGTCAGAACTGGATCAGGGACTGAACTGGATTCTGAGTGAGAATAGTCAGAACTGAATCAGGGACTGAGCTGGATTCTGATGAGAATAGTCAGAACTGGTTCAGGGACTGAACTGGATTCTGAGTGAGAATAGTCAGAACTGGATCATGGACTGAACTGGATTCTGTGTGAGAATAGCCAGAACTGGATCAGGGACTGAGCCGGTTCTGAGTGAGAATAGTCAGAACTGGATCAGGGACTGAACTGGATTCTACAGTGAGAATAGTCAGAACTGGATCAGGGACTGAACTGGATTCTGAGTGAGAATAGTCAGAACTGGATCAGGGACTGAACTGGATTCTGAGTGAGAATAGTCAGAACTGGATCATGGACTGAACTTGATTCTGTGTGAGAATAGTCAGAACTGGATCAGGGACTGAGCTGGATTCTGAGTGAGAATAGTCAGAATTGGATCAGGGACTGAGCTGGATTCTCCAGTGAGAATAGTCAGAACTGGATCAGGGACTGAACTGGATTCTGAGTGAGAATAGTCAAAAATGGATCAGGGACTGAACTGGATTCTGAGTGAGAATAGTCAGAATTGGATCAGGGACTTAGTTGGATTCTCCAGTGAGAATAGTCAGAACTGGATCAGGGACTGAGCCGGATTCTGAGTGAGAATAGTCAAAACTGGATCACGGACTGAACTGGATTCTGAGTGAGAATAGTCAGAACTGGATCAGAGATTGAACTGGATTCTGAGTGAGAATAGTCAGAACTGGATCATGGACTGAACTGCATTCTGAATGAGAATAGTCAGAACTGGGTCACGGACTGAACTGGATTCTGAGTGAGAATAGTCAGAACTGGATCATGGACTTAGTTGGATTCTCCAGTGAGAATAGTCAGAACTGGATCAGGGACTGAACTGCATTCTGAGTGAGAATAGTTAGAACTGGATCAGGGACTGAACTGGATTCTGAGTGAGAATAGTCAGAACTGGATCAGGGACTGAACTGGATTCTGCGTGAGAATAGTCAGAACTGAATCAGGGACTGAGCTGGATTCTGATGAGAATAGTCAGAACTGGATCAGGGACTGAACTGGATTCTGAGTGAGAATAGTCAGAACTGGATCATGGACTGAACTGCATTCTGAGTGAGAATAGTCAGAACTGGATCAGGGACTGAACTGGATTCTGAGTGAGAATTGTCAGAACTGGATCAGGGACTGAACTGGATTCTACAGTGAGAATAGTCAGAACTGGATCAGGGACTGAGCTGGATTCTGAGTGAGAATAGTCAGAACTGGATCAGGGACTGAACTGGATTCTACATTGAGAATAGTCAGAACTGGATCAGAGATTGAACTGGATTCTGAGTGAGAATAGTCAGAACTGGATCATGGACTGAACTGCATTCTGAATGAGAATAGTCAGAACTGGGTCACGGACTGAACTGGATTCTGAGTGAGAATAGTCAGAACTGGATCAGGGACTGAGCTGGATTCTGAGTGAGAATAGTCAGAACTGGATCAGGGAATGAGCTGGATTCTGAGTGAGAATAGTCAGAACTGGATCAGGGACTGAACTGGATTCTGAGTGAGAATAGTCAGAACTGGATCAGGGACTGAGCTGGATTCTGAGTGAGAATAGTCAGAACTGGATCGGGAATGAGCTGGATTCTGAGTGAGAATAGTCAGAACTGGATCAGGGACTGAACTGGATTCTGAGTGAGAATAGTCAGAACTGGATCAGTGACTGAGCTGGATTCTGAGTGAGAATAGTCAGAACTGGATCAGGGACTGAACTGGATTCTGAGTGAGAATAGTCAAAACTGGATCAGGGACTGAACTGGATTCTGAGTGAGAATAGTCAGAATTGGATCAGGGACTGAGCTGGATTCTCCAGTGAGAATAGTCAGAACTGGATCAGGGACTGAGCCGGATTCTGAGTGAGGATAGTCAAAACTGGATCACGGACTGAACTGGATTCTGAGTCAGAATATTCAGAACTGGATCAGAGATTGAACTGGATTCTGAGTGAGAATAGTCAGAACTGGATCATGGACTGAACTGCATTCTGAATGAGAATAGTCAGAACTGGGTCACGGACTGAACTGGATTCTGAGTGAGAATAGTCAGAACTGGATCACGGACTGAACTGCATTCTGAGTGAGAATAGTTAGAACTGGATCAGGGACTGAACTGGATTCTGAGTGAGAATAGTCAGAACTGGATCAGGGACTGAACTGGATTCTGAGTGAGAATAGTCAGAACTGAATCAGGGACTGAGCTGGATTCTGATGAGAATAGTCAGAACTGGATCAGGGACTGAACTGGATTCTGAGTGAGAATAGTCAGAACTGGATCATGGACTGAAATGGATTCTGTGTGAGAATAGCCAGAACTGGATCAGGGACTGAGCCGGTTCTGAGTGAGAATAGTCAGAACTGGATCAGGGACTGAACTGGATTCTACAGTGAGAATCGTCAGAACTGGATCAGGGACTGAACTGGATTCTGAGTGAGAATAGTCAGAACTGGATCAGGGATTGAACTGGATTCTGAGTGACAATAGTCAGAACTGGATCATGGACTGAACTTGATTCTGTGTGAGAATAGTCAGAACTGGATCAGGGAATGAGCTGGATTCTGAGTTAGAATAGTCAGAACTGGATCAGGGACTGAACTGGATTCTGAGTGAGAATAGTCAAAACTGGATCAGGGACTGAACTCGATTCTGAGTGAGAATCGTCAGAATTGGATCAGGGACTGAGCTGGATTCTCCAGTGAGAATAGTCAGAACTGGATCAGGGACTGAACTGGATTCTGAGTGAGAATAGTCAAAAATGGATCAGGGACTGAACTGGATTCTGAGTGAGAATAGTCAGAATTGGATCAGGGACTTAGTTGGATTCTCCAGTGAGAATAGTCAGAACTGGATCAGGGACTGAGCCGGATTCTGAGTGAGAATAGTCAAAACTGGATCACGGACTGAACTGGATTCTGAGTGAGAATAGTCAGAACTGGATCAGAGATTGAACTGGATTCTGAGTGAGAATAGTCAGAACTGGGTCACGGACTGAACTGGATTCTGAGTGAGAATAGTTAGAACTGGATCAGGGACTGAACTGGATTCTGAGTGAGAATAGTCAGAACTGGATCAGGGACTGAACTGGATTCTGAGTGAGAATAGTCAGAACTGAATCAGGGACTGAGCTGGATTCTGATGAGAATAGTCAGAACTGGATCAGGGACTGAACTGGATTCTGAGTGAGAATAGTCAGAACTGGATCATGGACTGAAATGGATTCTGTGTGAGAATAGCCAGAACTGGATCAGGGACTGAGCCGGTTCTGAGTGAGAATAGTCAGAACTGGATCAGGGACTGAACTGGATTCTACAGTGAGAATCGTCAGAACTGGATCAGGGACTGAACTGGATTCTGAGTGAGAATAGTTAGAACTGGATCAGGGATTGAACTGGATTCTGAGTGAGAATAGTCAGAACTGGATCATGGACTGAACTTGATTGTGTGTGAGAATAGTCAGAACTGGATCAGGGACTGAGCTGGATTCTGAGTTAGAATAGTCAGAACTGGATCAGGGACTGAACTGGATTCTGAGTGAGAATAGTCAAAACTGGATCAGGGACTGAACTGGATTCTGAGTGAGAATAGTCAGAATTGGATAAGGGACTGAGCTGGATTCTCCAGTGAGAATAGTCAGAACTGGATCAGGGACTGAACTGGATTCTGAGTGAGAATAGTCAAAACTGGATCACGGACTGAACTGGATTCTGAGTGAGAATAGTCAGAACTGGATCAGAGATTGAACTGGATTCTGAGTGAGAATAGTCAGAACTGGATCATGGACTGAACTGCATTCTGAATGAGAATAGTCAGAACTGGGTCACGGACTGAACTGGATTCTGAGTGAGAATAGTCAGAACTGGATCAGGGACTGAACTGCATTCTGAGTGAGAATAGTTAGAACTGGATCAGGGACTGAACTGGATTCTGAGTGAGAATAGTCAGAACTGGATCAGGGACTGAACTGGATTCTGCGTGAGAATAGTCAGAACTGAATCAGGGACTGAGCTGGATTCTGATGAGAATAGTCAGAACTGGATCAGGGACTGAACTGGATTCTGAGTGAGAATAGTCAGAACTGGATCATGGACTGAACTGCATTCTGAGTGAGAATAGTCAGAACTGGATCAGGGACTGAACTGGATTCTGAGTGAGAATTGTCAGAACTGGATCAGGGACTGAACTGGATTCTACAGTGAGAATAGTCAGAACTGGATCAGGGACTGAGCTGGATTCTGAGTGAGAATAGTCAGAACTGGATCAGGGACTGAACTGGATTCTACATTGAGAATAGTCAGAACTGGAGCAGGGACTGAACTGGATTCTGAGTGAGAATAGTCAGAATTGGATCAGGGACTGAGCTGGATTCTCCAGTGAGAATAGTCAGAACTGGACCAGGGACTGAACTGGATTCTGAGTGAGAATAGTCAGAATTGGATCAGGGACTGAGCTGGATTCTCCAGTGAGAATAGTCAGAAATGGATCATGGACTGAACTGGATTCTGTGTGAGAATAGCCAGAACTGGATCAGGGACTGAGCCGGTTCTGAGTGAGAATAGTCAGAACTGGATCAGGGACTGAACTGGATTCTAAAGTGAGAATAGTCAGAACTGGATCAGGGACTGAACTGGATTCTGAGTGAGAATAGTCAGAACTGGATCAGGGACTGAACTGGATTCTGAGTGAGAATAGTCAGAACTGGATCATGGACTGAACTTGATTCTGTGTGAGAATACTCAGAACTGGATCACGGACTGAACTGGATTCTGAGTGAGAATAGTCAGAATTGGATCAGGGACTGAGCCGGATTCTCCACTGAGAATAGTCAGAACTGGATCAGGGACTGAACTGGATTCTGAGTGAGAATAGTCAGAACTGGATCAGGGACTGAACTGGATTCTGAGTGAGAATAGTCAGAATTGGATCAGGGACTGAGCTGGATTCTCCAGTGAGAATAGTCAGAACTGGATCATGGACTGAACTGGATTCTGTGTGAGAATAGTCAGAACTGGATTGTGGACTGAACTGGATTCTGTGTGAGAATAGTCAGAACTGGATCAGGGAATGAGCTGGATTCTGAGTGAGAATAGTCAGAACTGGATCAGGGACTGAACTGGATTCTACAGTGAGAATAGTCAGAACTGGATCAGGGACTGAACTGGATTCTGAGTGAGAATAGTCAGAATTGGATCAGGGACTGAGCTGGATTCTGAGTGAGAATAGTCAAAAATGGATCAGGGACTGAACTGGATTCTGAGTGAGAATAGTCAGAATTGGATCAGGGACTTAGTTGGATTCTCCAGTGAGAATAGTCAGAACTGGATCAGGGACTGAGCTGGATTCTGAGTGAGAATAGTCAAAACTGGATCACGGACTGAACTGGATTCTGAGTGAGAATAGTCAGAACTGGATCAGGGACTGAACTGGATTCTACAGTGAGAATATTCAGAACTGGATCAGGGACTGAACTGGATTCTGAGTGAGAATAGTCAGAACTGGATCAGGGACTGAACTGGATTCTGAGTGAGAATAGTCAGAACTGGATCATGGACTGAACTTGATTCTGTGTGAGAATAGTCAGAACTGGATCAGGGACTGAGCTGGATTCTGAGTTAGAATAGTCAGAACTGGATCAGGGACTGAACTGGATTCTGAGTGAGAATAGTCAAAACTGGATCAGGGACTGAACTGGATTCTGAGTGAGAATAGTCAGAATTGGATCAGGGACTGAGCTGGATTCTCCAGTGAGAATAGTCAGAACTGGATCAGGGACTGAAATGGATTCTGAGTGAGAATAGTCAAAAATGGATCAGGGACTGAACTGGATTCTGAGTGAGAATAGTCAGAATTGGATCAGGGACTTAGTTGGATTCTCCAGTGAGAATAGTCAGAACTGGATCAGGGACTGAGCCGGATTCTGAGTGAGAATAGTCAAAACTGGATCACGGACTGAACTGGATTCTGAGTGAGAATAGTCAGAACTGGATCAGAGATTGAACTGGATTCTGAGTAAGAATAGTCAGAACTGGATCATGGACTGAACTGCATTCTGAATGAGAATAGTTAGAACTGGGTCACGGACTGAACTGGATTCTGAGTGAGAATAGTCAGAACTGGATCAGGGACTGAACTGCATTCTGAGTGAGAATAGTTAGAACTGGATCAGGGACTGAACTGGATTCTGAGTGAGAATAGTCAGAACTGGATCAGGGACTGAACTGGATTCTGCGTGAGAATAGTCAGAACTGAATCAGGGACTGAGCTGGATTCTGATGAGAATAGTCAGAACTGGATCAGGGACTGAACTGGATTCTGAGTGAGAATAGTCAGAACTGGATCATGGACTGAACTGGATTCTGAGTGAGAATAGTCAGAACTGGATCAGGGACTGAACTGGATTCTGAGTGAGAATAGTCAGAACTGGATCAGGGACTGAGCTGGATTCTGAGTGAGAATAGTCAGAACTGGATCAGGGACTGAACTGGATTCTGAATGAGAATAGTCAGAACTGGGTCACGGACTGAACTGGATTCTGAGTGAGAATAGTCAGAACTGGATCAGGGACTGAGCTGGATTCTGAGTGAGAATAGTCAGAACTGGATCAGGGAATGAGCTGGATTCTGAGTGAGAATAGTCAGAACTGGATCAGGGACTGAACTGGATTCTGAGTGAGAATAGTCAGAACTGGATCAGGGAATGAGCTGGATTCTGAGTGAGAATAGTCAGAACTGGATCAGGGACTGAGCTGGATTCTGAGTGAGAATAGTCAGAACTGGATCAGGGACTGAACTGGATTCTACATTGAGAATAGTCAGAACTGGATCAGAGATTGAACTGGATTCTGAGTGAGAATAGTCAGAACTGGATCATGGACTGAACTGCATTCTGAATGAGAATAGTCAGAACTGGGTCACGGACTGAACTGGATTCTGAGTGAGAATAGTCAGAACTGGATCAGGGACTGAGCTGGATTCTGAGTGAGAATAGTCAGAACTGGATCAGGGAATGAGCTGGATTCTGAGTGAGAATAGTCAGAACTGGATCAGGGACTGAACTGGATTCTGAGTGAGAATAGTCAGAACTGGATCAGGGACTGAGCTGGATTCTGAGTGAGAATCGTCAGAACTGGATCAGGGACTGAACTGGATTCTGAGTGAGAATAGTCAAAACTGGATCAGGGACTGAACTGGATTCTGAGTGAGAATAGTCAGAATTGGATCAGGGACTGAACTGGATTCTGAGTGAGAATAGTCAGAACTGGATCAGGGACTGAACTGGATTCTGAGTGAGAATAGTCAGAACTGAATCAGGGACTGAGCTGGATTCTGATGAGAATAGTCAGAACTGGATCAGGGACTGAACTGGATTCTGAGTGAGAATAGTCAGAACTGGATCATGGACTGAACTGGATTCTGTGTGAGAATAGCCAGAACTGGATCAGGGACTGAGCCGGTTCTGAGTGAGAATAGTCAGAACTGGATCAGGGACTGAACTGGATTCTACAGTGAGAATAGTCAGAACTGGATCAGGGACTGAACTGGATTCTGAGTGAGAATAGTCAGAACTGGATCAGGGACTGAACTGGATTCTGAGTGAGAATAGTCAGAACTGGATCATGGACTGAACTTGATTCTGTGTGAGAATAGTCAGAACTGGATCAGGGACTGAGCTGGATTCTGAGTTAGAATAGTCAGAACTGGATCAGGGACTGAACTGGATTCTGAGTGAGAATAGTCAAAACTGGATCAGGGACTGAACTGGATTCTGAGTGAGAATAGTCAGAATTGGATCAGGGACTGAGCTGGATTCTCCAGTGAGAATAGTCAGAACTGGATCAGGGACTGAACTGGATTCTGAGTGAGAATAGTCAAAAATGGATCAGGGACTGAACTGGATTCTGAGTGAGAATAGTCAGAATTGGATCAGGGACTTAGTTGGATTCTCCAGTGAGAATAGTCAGAACTGGATCAGGGACTGAGCCGGATTCTGAGTGAGAATAGTCAAAACTGGATCACGGACTGAACTGGATTCTGAGTGAGAATAGTCAGAACTGGATCAGAGATTGAACTGGATTCTGAGTAAGAATAGTCAGAACTGGATCATGGACTGAACTGCATTCTGAATGAGAATAGTCAGAACTGGGTCACGGACTGAACTGGATTCTGAGTGAGAATAGTCAGAACTGGATCAGGGACTGAACTGCATTCTGAGTGAGAATAGTTAGAACTGGATCAGGGACTGAACTGGATTCTGAATGAGAATAGTCAGAACTGGATCAGGGACTGAGCTGGATTCTGCGTGAGAATAGTCAGAACTGAATCAGGGACTGAGCTGGATTCTGATGAGAATAGTCAGAACTGGATCAGGGACTGAACTGGATTCTGAGTGAGAATAGTCAGAACTGGTTCATGGACTGAACTGCATTCTGAGTGAGAATAGTCAGAACTGGATCAGGGACTGAACTGGATTCTGAGTGAGAATTGTCAGAACTGGATCAGGGACTGAACTGGATTCTACAGTGAGAATAGTCAGAACTGGATCAGGGACTGAGCTGGATTCTGAGTGAGAATAGTCAGAACTGGATCAGGGACTGAACTGGATTCTACAGTGAGAATAGTCAGAACTGGACCAGGGACTGAACTGGATTCTGAGTGAGAATAGTCAGAATTGGATCAGGGACTGAGCTGGATTCTCCAGTGAGAATAGTCAGAACTGGACCAGGGACTGAACTGGATTCTGAGTGAGAATAGTCAGAATTGGATCAGGGACTGAGCTGGATTCTCCAGTGAGAATAGTCAGAATTGGATCATGGACTGAACTGGATTCTGTGTGAGAATAGCCAGAACTGGATCAGGGACTGAGCCGGTTCTGAGTGAGAATAGTCAGAACTGGATCAGGGACTGAACTGGATTCTAAAGTGAGAATAGTCAGAACTGGATCAGGGACTGAACTGGATTCTGAGTGAGAATAGTCAGAACTGGATCAGCGACTGAACTGGATTCTGAGTGAGAATAGTCAGAACTGGATCATGGACTGAACTTGATTCTGTGTGAGAATACTCAGAACTGGATCACGGACTGAACTGGATTCTGAGTGAGAATGGTCAGAACTGGATCAGAGACTGAAATGGATTCTGAGTGAGAATAGTCAGAACTGGATCATGGACTGAACTGGATTCTGTGTGAGAATAGTCAGAACTGGATCAGGGACTGAGCTGGAATCTGGGTGAGAATAGTCAGAACTGGATCAGGGACTGAGCCGGATTCTGAGTGAGAATAGTCAGAACTGGATCAGGGACTGAGCTGGATTATGAGTGAGAATAGTCAGAACTGGATCAGGGAGTGAACTGGATTCTGAGTGAGACTAGTCAGAACTGGATCAGGGACTGAACTGGATTCTACAGTTAGAATAGTCAGAACTGGATCAGGGACTGAACTGGATTGTGAGTGAGAATATTCAGAATTGGATCAGGGAATGAACTGGATTCTCCAGTGAGAATAGTCAGAACTGGATCATGGACTGAACTGGATTCTGTGTGAGAATAGTCAGAACTGGATTATGGATGAACTGGATTCTGTGTGAGAATAGTCAGAACTGGATCAGGGACTGAGCTGGATTCTGAGTGAGAATAGTCAAAAATGGATCAGGGACTGAACTGGATTCTGAGTGAGAATAGTCAGAATTGGATCAGGGACTTAGTTGGATTCTCCAGTGAGAATGGTCAGAACTGGATCAGGGACTGAGCCGGATTCTGAGTGAGAATAGTCAAAACTGGATCACGGACTGAACTGGATTCTGAGTGAGAATAGTCAGAACTGGATCAGGGACTGAACTGGATTCTACAGTGAGAATAGTCAGAACTGGATCAGGGACTTAACTGGATTCTGAGTGAGAATAGTCAGAACTGGATCAGGGACTGAACTGGATTCTGAGTGAGAATAGTCAGAACTGGATCATGGACTGAACTTGATTCTGTGTGAGAATAGTCAGAACTGGATCAGGGACTGAGCTGGATTCTGAGTTAGAATAGTCAGAACTGGATCAGGGACTGAACTGGATTCTGAGTGAGAATAGTCAAAACTGGATCAGGGACTGAACTGGATTCTGAGTGAGAATAGTCAGAATTGGATCAGGGACTGAGCTGGATTCTCCAGTGAGAATAGTCAGAACTGGATCAGGGACTGAAATGGATTCTGAGTGAGAATAGTCAAAAATGGATCAGGGACTGAACTGGATTCTGAGTGAGAATAGTCAGAATTGGATCAGGGACTTAGTTGGATTCTCCAGTGAGAATAGTCAGAACTGGATCAGGGACTGAGCCGGATTCTGAGTGAGAATAGTCAAAACTGGATCACGGACTGAACTGGATTCTGAGTGAGAATAGTCAGAACTGGATCAGAGATTGAACTGGATTCTGAGTAAGAATAGTCAGAACTGGATCATGGACTGAACTGCATTCTGAATGAGAACAGTCAGAACTGGGTCACGGACTGAACTGGATTCTGAGTGAGAATAGTCAGAACTGGATCAGGGACTGAACTGCATTCTGAGTGAGAATAGTTAGAACTGGATCAGGGACTGAACTGGATTCTGAGTGAGAATAGTCAGAACTGGATCAGGGACTGAAATGGATTCTGCGTGAGAATAGTCAGAACTGAATCAGGGACTGAGCTGGATTCTGATGAGAATAGTCAGAACTGGATCAGGGACTGAACTGGATTCTGAGTGAGAATAGTCAGAACTGGATCATGGACTGAACTGCATTCTGAGTGAGAATAGTCAGAACTGGATCAGGGACTGAACTGGATTCTGAGTGAGAATTGTCAGAACTGGATCAGGGACTGAACTGGATTCTACAGTGAGAATAGTCAGAACTGGATCAGGGACTGAGCTGGATTCTGAGTGAGAATAGTCAGAACTGGATCAGGGACTGAACTGGATTCTACATTGAGAATAGTCAGAACTGGATCAGAGATTGAACTGGATTCTGAGTGAGAATAGTCAGAACTGGATCATGGACTGAACTGCATTCTGAATGAGAATAGTCAGAACTGGGTCACGGACTGAACTGGATTCTGAGTGAGAATAGTCAGAACTGGATCAGGGACTGAGCTGGATTCTGAGTGAGAATAGTCAGAACTGGATCAGGGAATGAGCTGGATTCTGAGTGAGAATAGTCAGAAATGGATCAGGGACTGAACTGGATTCTGAGTGAGAATAGTCAGAACTGGATCAGGGACTGAGCTGGATTCTGAGTGAGAATAGTCAGAACTGGATCAGGGACTGAACTGGATTCTGAGTGAGAATAGTCAAAACTGGATCAGGGACTGAACTGGATTCTGAGTGAGAATAGTCAGAATTGGATCAGGGACTGAACTGGATTCAGAGTGAGAATAGTCAGAACTGGATCAGGGACTGAACTGGATTCTGAGTGAGAATAGTCAGAACTGAATCAGGGACTGAGCTGGATTCTGATGAGAATAGTCAGAACTGGATCAGGGACTGAACTGGATTCTGAGTGAGAATAGTCAGAACTGGATCATGGACTGAACTGGATTCTGTGTGAGAATAGCCAGAACTGGATCAGGGACTGAGCCGGTTCTGAGTGAGAATAGTCAGAACTGGATCAGGGACTGAACTGGATTCTACAGTGAGAATAGTCAGAACTGGATCAGGGACTGAACTGGATTCTGAGTGAGAATAGTCAGAACTGGATCAGGGACTGAACTGGATTCTGAGTGAGAATAGTCAGAACTGGATCATGGACTGAACTTGATTCTGTGTGAGAATAGTCAGAACTGGATCAGGGACTGAGCTGGATTCTGAGTTAGAATAGTCAGAACTGGATCAGGGACTGAACTGGATTCTGAGTGAGAATAGTCAAAACTGGATCAGGGACTGAACTGGATTCTGAGTGAGAATAGTCAGAATTGGATCAGGGACTGAGCTGGATTCTCCAGTGAGAATAGTCAGAACTGGATCAGGGACTGAACTGAATTCTGAGTGAGAATAGTCAAAAATGGATCAGGGACTGAACTGGATTCTGAGTGAGAATAGTCAGAATTGGATCAGGGACTGAGTTGGATTCTCCAGTGAGAATAGTCAGAACTGGATCAGGGACTGAGCCGGATTCTGAGTGAGAATAGTCAAAACTGGATCACGGACTGAACTGGATTCTGAGTGAGAATAGTCAGAACTGGATCAGAGATTGAACTGGATTCTGAGTAAGAATAGTCAGAACTGGATCATGGACTGAACTGCATTCTGAATGAGAATAGTCAGAACTGGGTCACGGATTGAACTGGATTCTGAGTGAGAATAGTCAGAACTGGATCAGGGACTGAACTGCATTCTGAGTGAGAATAGTTAGAACTGGATCAGGGACTGAACTGGATTCTGAGTGAGAATAGTCAGAACTGGATCAGGGACTGAGCTGGATTCTGCGTGAGAATAGTCAGAACTGAATCAGGGACTCAGCTGGATTCTGATGAGAATAGTCAGAACTGGATCAGGGACTGAACTGGATTCTGAGTGAGAATAGTCAGAACTGGTTCATGGACTGAACTGCATTCTGAGTGAGAATAGTCAGAACTGGATCAGGGACTGAACTGGATTCTGAGTGAGAATTGTCAGAACTGGATCAGGGACTGAACTGGATTCTACAGTGAGAATAGTCAGAACTGGAACAGGGACTGAGCTGGATTCTGAGTGAGAATAGTCAGAACTGGATCAGGGACTGAACTGGATTCTACAGTGAGAATAGTCAGAACTGGACCAGGGACTGAACTGGATTCTGAGTGAGAATAGTCAGAATTGGATCAGGGACTGAGCTGGATTCTCCAGTGAGAATAGTCAGAACTGGACCAGGGACTGAACTGGATTCTGAGTGAGAATAGTCAGAATTGGATCAGGGACTGAGCTGGATTCTCCAGTGAGAATAGTCAGAATTGGATCATGGACTGAACTGGATTCTGTGTGAGAATAGCCAGAACTGGATCAGGGACTGAGCCGGTTCTGAGTGAGAATAGTCAGAACTGGATCAGGGACTGAACTGGATTCGAAAGTGAGAATAGTCAGAACTGGATCAGGGACTGAACTGGATTCTGAGTGAGAATAGTCAGAACTGGATCAGCGACTGAACTGGATTCTGAGTGAGAATAGTCAGAACTGGATCATGGACTGAACTTGATTCTGTGTGAGAATACTCAGAACTGGATCACGGACTGAACTGGATTCTGAGTGAGAATAGTCAGAACTGGATCAGAGACTGAAATGGATTCTGAGTAAGAATAGTCAGAACTGGATCATGGACTGAACTGCATTCTGAATGAGAATAGTCAGAACTGGGTCACGGACTGAACTGGATTCTGAGTGAGAATAGTCGGAACTGGATCAGGGACTGAACTGCATTCTGAGTGAGAATAGTTAGAACTGGATCAGGGACTGAACTGGATTCTGAGTGAGAATAGTCAGAACTGGATCAGGGACTGAACTGGATTCTGCGTGAGAATAGTCAGAACTGAATCAGGGACTGAGCTGGATTCTGATGAGAATAGTCAGAACTGGATCAGGGACTGAACTGGATTCTGAGTGAGAATAGTCAGAACTGGATCATGGACTGAACTGCATTCTGAGTGAGAATAGTCAGAACTGGATCAGGGACTGAACTGGATTCTGAGTGAGAATAGTCAGAACTGGATCAGGGACTGAGCTGGATTCTGAGTGAGAATAGTCAGAACTGGATCAGGGACTGAACTGGATTCTACATTGAGAATAGTCAGAACTGGATCAGAGATTGAACTGCATTCTGAATGAGAATAGTCAGAACTGGGTCACGGACTGAACTGGATTCTGAGTGAGAATAGTCAGAACTGGATCAGGGACTGAGCTGGATTCTGAGTGAGAATAGTCAGAACTGGATCAGGGAATGAGCTGGATTCTGAGTGAGAATAGTCAGAACTGGATCAGGGACTGAACTGGATTCTGAGTGAGAATAGTCAGAACTGGATCAGGGACTGAGCTGGATTCTGAGTGAGAATAGTCAGAACTGGATCAGGGACTGAACTGGATTCTGAGTGAGAATAGTCAAAACTGGATCAGGGACTGAACTGGATTCTGAGTGAGAATAGTCAGAACTGGATCATGGACTGAACTGGATTCTGTGTGAGAATAGCCAGAACTGGATCAGGGACTGAGCCGGTTCTGAGTGAGAATAGTCAGAACTGGATCAGGGACTGAACTGGATTCTACAGTGAGAATAGTCAGAACTGGATCAGGGACTGAACTGGATTCTGAGTGAGAATAGTCAGAACTGGATCAGGGACTGAACTGGATTCTGAGTGAGAATAGTCAGAACTGGATCATGGACTGAACTTGATTCTGTGTGAGAATAGTCAGAACTGGATCAGGGACTGAGCTGGATTCTGAGTTAGAATAGTCAGAACTGGATCAGGGACTGAACTGGATTCTGAGTGAGAATAGTCAAAACTGGATCAGGGACTGAACTGGATTCTGAGTGAGAATAGTCAGAATTGGATCAGGGACTGAGCTGGATTCTCCAGTGAGAATAGTCAGAACTGGATCAGGGACTGAACTGGATTCTGAGTGAGAATAGTCAAAAATGGATCAGGGACTGAACTGGATTCTGAGAGGGAATAGTCAGAATTGGATCAGGGACTTAGTTGGATTCTCCAGTGAGAATAGTCAGAACTGGATCAGGGACTGAGCCGGATTCTGAGTGAGAATAGTCAAAACTGGATAACGGACTGAACTGGATTCTGAGTGAGAATAGTCAGAACTGGATCAGAGATTGAACTGGATTCTGAGTAAGAATAGTCAGAACTGGATCATGGACTGAACTGCATTCTGAATGAGAATAGTCAGAACTGGGTCACGGACTGAACTGGATTCTGAGTGAGAATAGTCAGAACTGGATCAGGGACTGAACTGCATTCTGAGTGAGAATAGTTAGAACTGGATCAGGGACTGAACTGGATTCTGAGTGAGAATAGTCAGAACTGGATCAGGGACTGAGCTGGATTCTGCGTGAGAATAGTCAGAACTGAATCAGGGACTGAGCTGGATTCTGATGAGAATAGTCAGAACTGGATCAGGGACTGAACTGGATTCTGAGTGAGAATAGTCAGAACTGGTTCATGGACTGAACTGCATTCTGAGTGAGAATAGTCAGAACTGGATCAGGGACTGAACTGGATTCTGAGTGAGAATTGTCAGAACTGGATCAGGGACTGAACTGGATTCTACAGTGAGAATAGTCAGAACTGGATCAGGGACTGAGCTGGATTCTGAGTGAAAATAGTCAGAACTGGATCAGGGACTGAACTGGATTCTACAGTGAGCATAGTCAGAACTGGACCAGGGACTGAACTGGATTCTGAGTGAGAATAGTCAGAATTGGATCAGGGACTGAGCTGGATTCTCCAGTGAGAATAGTCAGAACTGGACCAGGGACTGAACTGGATTCTGAGTGAGAATAGTCAGAATTGGATCAGGGACTGAGCTGGATTCTCCAGTGAGAATAGTCAGAATTGGATCATGGACTGAACTGGATTCTGTGTGAGAATAGCCAGAACTGGATCAGGGACTGAGCCGGTTCTGAGTGAGAATAGTCAGAACTGGATCAGGGACTGAACTGGATTCTAAAGTGAGAATAGTCAGAACTGGATCAGGGACTGAACTGGATTCTGAGTGAGAATAGTCAGAACTGGATCAGCGACTGAACTGGATTCTGAGTGAGAATAGTCAGAACTGGATCATGGACTGAACTTGATTCTGTGTGAGAATACTCAGAACTGGATCACGGACTGAACTGGATTCTGAGTGAGAATGGTCAGAACTGGATCAGAGACTGAAATGGATTCTGAGTGAGAATAGTCAGAACTGGATCATGGACTGAACTGGATTCTGTGTGAGAATAGTCAGAACTGGATCAGGGACTGAGCTGGAATCTGGGTGAGAATAGTCAGAACTGGATCAGGGACTGAGCCGGATTCTGAGTGAGAATAGTCAGAACTGGATCAGGGACTGAGCTGGATTATGAGTGAGAATAGTCAGAACTGGATCAGGGAGTGAACTGGATTCTGAGTGAGACTAGTCAGAACTGGATCAGGGACTGAACTGGATTCTACAGTTAGAATAGTCAGAACTGGATCAGGGACTGAACTGGATTGTGAGTGAGAATATTCAGAATTGGATCAGGGAATGAACTGGATTCTCCAGTGAGAATAGTCAGAACTGGATCATGGACTGAACTGGATTCTGTGTGAGAATAGTCAGAACTGGATTATGGACTGAACTGGATTCTGTGTGAGAATAGTCAGAACTGGATCAGGGACTGAGCTGGATTCTGAGTGAGAATAGTCAAAAATGGATCAGGGACTGAACTGGATTCTGAGTGAGAATAGTCAGAATTGGATCAGGGACTTAGTTGGATTCTCCAGTGAGAATAGTCAGAACTGGATCAGGGACTGAGCCGGATTCTGAGTGAGAATAGTCAAAACTGGATCACGGACTGAACTGGATTCTGAGTGAGAATAGTCAGAACTGGATCAGGGACTGAACTGGATTCTACAGTGAGAATAGTCAGAACTGGATCAGGGACTTAACTGGATTCTGAGTGAGAAAAGTCAGAACTGGATCAGGGACTGAACTGGATTCTGAGTGAGAATAGTCAGAACTGGATCATGGACTGAACTTGATTCTGTGTGAGAATAGTCAGAACTGGATCAGGGACTGAGCTGGATTCTGAGTTAGAATAGTCAGAACTGGATCAGGGACTGAACTGGATTCTGAGTGAGAATAGTCAAAACTGGATCAGGGACTGAACTGGATTCTGAGTGAGAATAGTCAGAATTGGATCAGGGACTGAAATGGATTCTACAGTGAGAATAGTCAGAACTGGATCAGGGACTTAACTGGATTCTGAGTGAGAAAAGTCAGAACTGGATCAGGGACTGAACTGGATTCTGAGTGAGAATAGTCAGAACTGGATCATGGACTGAACTTGATTCTGTGTGAGAATAGTCAGAACTGGATCAGGGACTGAGCTGGATTCTGAGTTAGAATAGTCAGAACTGGATCAGGGACTGAACTGGATTCTGAGTGAGAATAGTCAAAACTGGATCAGGGACTGAACTGGATTCTCCAGTGAGAATAGTCAGAACTGGATCAGGGACTGAAATGGATTCTGAGTGAGAATAGTCAAAAATGGATCAGGGACTGAACTGGATTCTGAGTGAGAATAGTCAGAATTGGATCAGGGACTTAGTTGGATTCTCCAGTGAGAATAGTCAGAACTGGATCAGGGACTGAGCCGGATTCTGAGTGAGAATAGTCAAAACTGGATCACGGACTGAACTGGATTCTGAGTGAGAATAGTCAGAACTGGATCAGAGATTGAACTGGATTCTGAGTAAGAATAGTCAGAACTGGATCATGGACTGAACTGCATTCTGAATGAGAATAGTCAGAACTGGGTCACGGACTGAACTGGATTCTGAGTGAGAATAGTCAGAACTGGATCAGGGACTGAACTGCATTCTGAGTGAGAATAGTTAGAACTGGATCAGGGACTGAACTGGATTCTGAGTGAGAATAGTCAGAACTGGATCAGGGACTGAACTGGATTCTGCGTGAGAATAGTCAGAACTGAATCAGGGACTGAGCTGGATTCTGATGAGAATAGTCAGAACTGGATCAGGGACTGAACTGGATTCTGAGTGAGAATAGTCAGAACTGGATCATGGACTGAACTGCATTCTGAGTGAGAATAGTCAGAACTGGATCAGGGACTGAACTGGATTCTGAGTGAGAATTGTCAGAACTGGATCAGGGACTGAACTGGATTCTACAGTGAGAATAGTCAGAACTGGATCAGGGACTGAGCTGGAGTCTGAGTGAGAATAGTCAGAACTGGATCAGGGACTGAACTGGATTCTACATTGAGAATAGTCAGAACTGGATCAGAGATTGAACTGGATTCTGAGTGAGAATAGTCAGAACTGGATCATGGACTGAACTGCATTCTGAATGAGAATAGTCAGAACTGGGTCACGGACTGAACTGGATTCTGAGTGAGAATAGTCAGAACTGGATCAGGGACTGAGCTGGATTCTGAGTGAGAATAGTCAGAACTGGATCAGGGAATGAGCTGGATTCTGAGTGAGAATAGTCAGAACTGGATCAGGGACTGAACTGGATTCTGAGTGAGAATAGTCAGAACTGGATCAGGGACTGAGCTGGATTCTGAGTGAGAATAGTCAGAACTGGATCAGGGACTGAACTGGATTCTGAGTGAGAATAGTCAAAACTGGATCAGGGACTGAACTGGATTCTGAGTGAGAATAGTCAGAATTGGATCAGGGACTGAACTGGATTCTGAGTGAGAATAGTCAGAACTGGATCAGGGACTGAACTGGATTCTGAGTGAGAATAGTCAGAACTGAATCAGGGACTGAGCTGGATTCTGATGAGAATAGTCAGAACTGGATCAGGGACTGAACTGGATTCTGAGTGAGAATAGTCAGAACTGGATCATGGACTGAACTGGATTCTGTGTGAGAATAGCCAGAACTGGATCAGGGACTGAGCCGGTTCTGAGTGAGAATAGTCAGAACTGGATCAGGGACTGAACTGGATTCTACAGTGAGAATAGTCAGAACTGGATCAGGGACTGAACTGGATTCTGAGTGAGAATAGTCAGAACTGGATCAGGGACTGAACTGGATTCTGAGTGAGAATAGTCAGAACTGGATCATGGACTGAACTTGATTCTGTGTGAGAATAGTCAGAACTGGATCAGGGACTGAGCTGGATTCTGAGTTAGAATAGTCAGAACTGGATCAGGGACTGAACTGGATTCTGAGTGAGAATAGTCAAAACTGGATCAGGGACTGAACTGGATTCTGAGTGAGAATAGTCAGAATTGGATCAGGGACTGAGCTGGATTCTCCAGTGAGAATAGTCAGAACTGGATCAGGGACTGAACTGGATTCTGAGTGAGAATAGTCAAAAATGGATCAGGGACTGAACTGGATTCTGAGTGAGAATAGTCAGAATTGGATCAGGGACTTAGTTGGATTCTCCAGTGAGAATAGTCAGAACTGGATCAGGGACTGAGCCGGATTCTGACTGAGAATAGTCAAAACTGGATCACGGACTGAACTGGATTCTGAGTGAGAATAGTCAGAACTGGATCAGAGATTGAACTGGATTCTGAGTAAGAATAGTCAGAACTGGATCATGGACTGAACTGCATTCTGAATGAGAATAGTCAGAACTGGGTCACGGACTGAACTGGATTCTGAGTGAGAATAGTCAGAACTGGATCAGGGACTGAACTGCATTCTGAGTGAGAATAGTTAGAACTGGATCAGGGACTGAACTGGATTCTGAGTGAGAATAGTCAGAACTGGATCAGGGACTGAGCTGGATTCTGCGTGAGAATAGTCAGAACTGAATCAGGGACTGAGCTGGATTCTGATGAGAATAGTCAGAACTGGATCAGGGACTGAACTGGATTCTGAGTGAGAATAGTCAGAACTGGTTCATGGACTGAACTGCATTCTGAGTGAGAATAGTCAGAACTGGATCAGGGACTGAACTGGATTCTGAGTGAGAATTGTCAGAACTGGATCAGGGACTGAACTGGATTCTACAGTGAGAATAGTCAGAACTGGATCAGGGACTGAGCTGGATTCTGAGTGAGAATAGTCAGAACTGGATCAGGGACTGAACTGGATTCTACAGTGAGAATAGTCAGAACTGGACCAGGGACTGAACTGGATTCTGAGTGAGAATAGTCAGAATTGGATCAGGGACTGAGCTGGATTCTCCAGTGAGAATAGTCAGAACTGGACCAGGGACTGAACTGGATTCTGAGTGAGAATAGTCAGAATTGGATCAGGGACTGAGCTGGATTCTCCAGTGAGAATAGTCAGAATTGGATCATGGACTGAACTGGATTCTGTGTGAGAATAGCCAGAACTGGATCAGGGACTGAGCCGGTTCTGAGTGAGAATAGTCAGAACTGGATCAGGGACTGAACTGGATTCTAAAGTGAGAATAGTCAGAACTGGATCAGGGACTGAACTGGATTCTGAGTGAGAATAGTCAGAACTGGATCAGCGACTGAACTGGATTCTGAGTGAGAATAGTCAGAACTGGATCATGGACTGAACTTGATTCTGTGTGAGAATACTCAGAACTGGATCACGGACTGAACTGGATTCTGAGTGAGAATAGTCAGAACTAAATCAGAGACTGAAATGGATTCTGAGTGAGAATAGTCAGAACTGGATCATGGACTGAACTGGATTCTGTGTGAGAATAGTCAGAACTGGATCAGGGACTGAGCTGGAATCTGGGTGAGAATAGTCAGAACTGGATCAGGGACTGAGCCGGATTCTGAGTGAGAATAGTCAGAACTGGATCAGGGACTGAGCTGGATTATGAGTGAGAATAGTCAGAACTGGATCAGGGAGTGAACTGGATTCTGAGTGAGACTAGTCAGAACTGGATCAGGGACTGAACTGGATTCTACAGTTAGAATAGTCAGAACTGGATCAGGGACTGAACTGGATTGTGAGTGAGAATAGTCAGAATTGGATCAGGGAATGAACTGGATTCTCCAGTGAGAATAGTCAGAACTGGATCATGGACTGAACTGGATTCTGTGTGAGAATAGTCAGAACTGGATTATGGACTGAACTGGATTCTGTGTGAGAATAGTCAGAACTGGATCATGGACTGAGCTGGATTCTGTGTGAGAATAGTCAGAACTGGATTATGGACTGAACTGGATTCTGTGTGAGAATAGTCAGAACTGGATCAGGGACTGAGCAGGATTCTGAGTGAGAATAGTCAGAACTGGATCAGGGACTGAACTGGATTCTACAGTGAGAATAGTCAGAACTGGATCAGGGACTGAACTGGATTCTACAGTGAGAAAAGTCAGAACTGGATCAGGGACTGAACTGGATTTTGAGTGAGAATGGTCAGAATTGGATCAGGGACTGAGCTGGATTCTCCAGTGAGAATAGTCAGAACTGGATCAGGGACTGAGCCGGATTCTGATTGAGAATATTCAGAACTGGATCAGGGACTGAACTGGATTCTACAGTGAGAATAGTCAGAACTGGATCAGGGACTGAACTGGATTCTGAGTGAGAATAGTCAGAAGTGGATCATGGACTGAACTGGATTCTGTGTGAGAATAGTCAGAACTGGATCAGGGACTGAGCTGGATTCTGAGTGAGAATAGTCAGAACTGGATCAGGGACTGAACTGGATTCTCCAGTGAGAATAGTCAGAACTGGATCATGGACTGAATCGGATTCTGTGTGAGAATAGTCAGAACTGGATCAGGGACTGAGCTGGATTATGAGTGAGAATAGTCAGAACTGGATCAGGGACTGACCTGGATTCTACAGTGAGAATAGTCAGAACTGGACCAGGGACTGTACTGGATTCTGAGTGAGAATAGTCAGAACTGGATCAGGGACTGAACTGGATTCTACAGTGAGAATAGTCAGAACTGGATCAGGGACTGAGCCGGATTCTGAGTGAGAATAGTCAGAACTGGATCAGGGACTGAGCCGGATTCTGAGTGAGAATAGTCAGAACTGGATCAGGGACTGAACTGGATTCTACAGTGAGAATAGTCAGAAATGGACCAGGGACTGTACTGGATTCTGAGTGAGAATAGTCAGAACTGGATCAGGGACTGAACTGGATTCTACAGTGAGAATAGTCAGAACTGGATCAGGGACTGAACTGGATTCTACAGTGAGAATAGTCAGAACTGGACCAGGGACTGAACTGGATTCTGAGTGAGAATAGTCAGAATTGGATCATGGACTGAACTGGATTCTGTGTGAGAATAGTCAGAACTGGATCAGGGACTGAGCCGGAGTCTGAGTTAGAATAGTGAGAACTGGATCAGGGACTGAGCTGGATTCTCCAGTGAGAATAGTCAGAACTGGATCATGGACTGAACTGGATTCTGTGTGAGAATAGTCAGAACTGGATCAGGGACTGAACTGGATTCTGAGTGAGAATCGTCAGAACTGAATCAGGGACTGAACTGGATTCTGAGTGAGAATAGTCAGAATTGGATCATGGACTGAACTGGATTCTGAGTGAGAATAGTCAGAATTGGATCAGGGACTGAGCTGGATTCTCCAGTGAGAATAGTTAGAACTGTATCATGGATTGAAATGGATTCTGTGTGAGAATAGTCAGAACTGGATCAGGGACTGAGCTGGATTCTGAGTGAGAATAGTCAGAACTGGATCAGGGACTGAACTGGATTCTACAGTGAGAATAGTCAGAACTGGACCAGGGACTGAACTGGATTCTGAGTGAGAATAGTCAGAATTGGATCATGGACTGAACTGGATTCTGTGTGAGAATAGTCAGAACTGGATCAGGGACTGAGCCGGATTCTGAGTGAGAATAGTGAGAACTGGATCAGGGACTGAGCTGGATTCTACAGTGAGAATAGTCAGAACTGGATCATGGACTGAACTGGATTCTGTGTGAGAATAGTCAGAACTGGATCATGGACTGAACTGGATTTTGTGTGAGAATAGTCAGAACTGGATCAGGGACTGAGCTGGATTCTGAGCGAGAATAGTCAGAACTGGATCAGGGACTGAGCTGGATTCTGAGTGAGAATAGTCAGAACTGCTTCAGGGACTGAACTGGATTCTACAGTGAGAATAGTCAGAACTGGATCAGGGACTGAACTGGATTCTGAGTGAGAATAGTCAGAACTGGATCATGGACTGAACTGGATTCTGTGTGAGAATAGTCAGAACTGGTTTATGGACTGAACTGGATTCTGTGTGAGAATAGTCAGAACTGGATCAGGGACTGAACTGGATTCTACAGTGAGAATAGTCAGAACTGGATCAGGGACTGAACTGGATTCTGCAGTGAGAATAGTCAGAACTGGATCAGGGACTGAGACGGATTCTGAGTGAGAATAGTCAGAACTGGATTAGGGACTGAACTGGATTCTACAGTGAGAATAGTCAGAACTGGGTCAGGGACTGAACTGGATTCTACAGTGAGAATAGACAGAACTGGATCAGGGACTGAGACGGATTCTGAGTGAGAATATTCAGAACTGGATCAGGGACTGAACTGGATTCTGTGTGAGAATAGTCAGAACTGGATCAGGGACTGAGCTGGAATCTGGGTGAGAATAGTCAGAACTGGATCAGGGACTGAGCCGGATTCTGAGTGAGAATAGTCAGAACTGGATCAGGGACTGAGCTGGATTATGAGTGAGAATAGTCAGAACTGGATCAGGGAGTGAACTGGATTCTGAGTGAGACTAGTCAGAACTGGATCAGGGACTGAACTGGATTCTACAGTGAGAATAGTCAGAACTGGATCAGGGACTGAACTGGATTGTGAGTGAGAATAGTCAGAATTGGATCAGGGAATGAACTGGATTCTCCAGTGAGAATAGTCAGAACTGGATCATGGACTGAACTGGATTCTGTGTGAGAATAGTCAGAACTGGATTATGGACTGAACTGGATTCTGAGTGAGAATAGTCAGAACTGGATCAGGGACTGAGCTGGATTCTGTGTGAGAATAGTCAGAACTGGATTATGGACTGAACTGGATTCTGTGTGAGAATAGTCAGAACTGGATCAGGGACTGAGCAGGATTCTGAGTGAGAATAGTCAGAAATGGATCAGGGACTGAACTGGATTCTGTGTGAGAATAGTCAGAACTGGATTATGGACTGAACTGGATTCTGTGTGAGAATAGTCAGAACTGGATCATGGACTGAGCTGGATTCTGTGTGAGAATAGTCAGAACTGGATTATGGACTGAACTGGATTCTGTGTGAGAATAGTCAGAACTGGATCAGGGACTGAGCAGGATTCTGAGTGAGAATAGTCAGAACTGGATCAGGGACTGAACTGGATTCTACAGTGAGAATAGTCAGAACTGGATCAGGGACTGAACTGGATTCTACAGTGAGAAAAGTCAGAACTGGATCAGGGACTGAACTGGATTTTGAGTGAGAATGGTCAGAATTGGATCAGGGACTGAGCTGGATTCTCCAGTGAGAATAGTCAGAACTGGATCAGGGACTGAGCCGGATTCTGATTGAGAATATTCAGAACTGGATCAGGGACTGAACTGGATTCTACAGTGAGAATAGTCAGAACTGGATCAGGGACTGAACTGGATTCTGAGTGAGAATAGTCAGAAGTGGATCATGGACTGAACTGGATTCTGTGTGAGAATAGTCAGAACTGGATCAGGGACTGAGCTGGATTCTGAGTGAGAATAGTCAGAACTGGATCAGGGACTGAACTGGATTCTCCAGTGAGAATAGTCAGAACTGGATCATGGACTGAATCGGATTCTGTGTGAGAATAGTCAGAACTGGATCAGGGACTGAGCTGGATTATGAGTGAGAATAGTCAGAACTGGATCAGGGACTGAACTGGATTCTACAGTGAGAATAGTCAGAACTGGACCAGGGACTGTACTGGATTCTGAGTGAGAATAGTCAGAACTGGATCAGGGACTGAACTGGATTCTACAGTGAGAATAGTCAGAACTGGATCAGGGACTGAGCCGGATTCTGAGTGAGAATAGTCAGAACTGGATCAGGGACTGAGCCGGATTCTGAGTGAGAATAGTCAGAACTGGATCAGGGACTGAGCCGGATTCTGAGTGAGAATAGTCAGAACTGGATCAGGGACTGAACTGGATTCTACAGTGAGAATAGTCAGAACTGGATCAGGGACTGAACTGGATTCTGAGTGAGGATAGTCAGAACTGGATCAGGGACTGAACTGGATTCTACAGTGAGAATAGTCAGAACTGGACCAGGGACTGAACTGGATTCTGAGTGAGAATAGTCAGAATTGGATCATGGACTGAACTGGATTCTGTGTGAGAATAGTCAGAACTGGATCAGGGACTGAGCCGGAGTCTGAGTTAGAATAGTCAGAACTGGATCAGGGACTGAGCTGGATTCTCCAGTGAGAATAGTCAGAACTGGATCATGGACTGAACTGGATTCTGTGTGAGAATAGTCAGAACTGGATCAGGGACTGAACTGGATTCTGAGTGAGAATCGTCAGAACTGAATCAGGGACTGAACTGGATTCTGAGTGAGAATAGTCAGAATTGGATCATGGACTGAACTGGATTCTGAGTGAGAATAGTCAGAATTGGATCATGGACTGAACTGGATTCTGAGTGAGAATAGTCAGAATTGGATCAGGGACTGAGCTGGATTCTCCAGTGAGAATAGTTAGAACTGTATCATGGATTGAAATGGATTCTGTGTGAGAATAGTCAGAACTGGATCAGGGACTGAGCTGGATTCTGAGTGAGAATAGTCAGAACTGGATCAGGGACTGAACTGGATTCTACAGTGAGAATAGTCAGAACTGGACCAGGGACTGAACTGGATTCTGAGTGAGAATCGTCAGAATTGGATCATGGACTGAACTGGATTCTGTGTGAGAATAGTCAGAACTGGATCAGGGACTGAGCCGGATTCTGAGTGAGAATAGTGAGAACTGGATCAGGGACTGAGCTGAATTCTACAGTGAGAATAGTCAGAACTGGATCATGGACTGAACTGGATTCTGAGCGAGAATAGTCAGAACTGGATCAGGGACTGAGCTGGATTCTGAGTGAGAATAGTCAGAACTGCTTCAGGGACTGAACTGGATTCTACAGTGAGAATAGTCAGAACTGGATCAGGGACTGAACTGGATTCTGAGTGAGAATAGTCAGAACTGGATCATGGACTGAACTGGATTCTGTGTGAGAATAGTCAGAACTGGTTTATGGACTGAACTGGATTCTGTGTGAGAATAGTCAGAACTGGATCAGGGACTGAACTGGATTCTACAGTGAGAATAGTCAGAACTGGATCAGGGACTGAACTGGATTCTGCAGTGAGAATAGTCAGAACTGTATCAGGGACTGAGACGGATTCTGAGTGAGAATAGTCAGAACTGGATTAGGGACTGAACTGGATTCTACAGTGAGAATAGTCAGAACTGGATCAGGGACTGAACTGGATTCTATGTGAGAATAGTCAGAACTGGATCAGGGACTGAGCTGGAATCTGGGTGAGAATAGTCAGAACTGGATCAGGGACTGAGCCGGATTCTGAGTGAGAATACTCAGAACTGGATCAGGGACTGAGCTGGATTATGAGTGAGAATAGTCAGAACTGGATCAGGGAGTGAACTGGATTCTGAGTGAGACTAGTCAGAACTGGATCAGGGACTGAACTGGATTCTACAGTTAGAATAGTCAGAACTGGATCAGGGACTGAACTGGATTGTGAGTGAGAATAGTCAGAATTGGATCAGGGAATGAACTGGATTCTCCAGTGAGAATAGTCAGAACTGGATCATGGACTGAACTGGATTCTGTGTGACAATAGTCAGAACTGGATTATGGACTGAACTGGATTCTGTGTGAGAATAGTCAGAACTGGATCATGGACTGAGCTGGATTCTGTGTGAGAATAGTCAGAACTGGATTATGGACTGAACTGGATTCTGTGTGAGAATAGTCAGAACTGGATCAGGGACTGAGCAGGATTCTGAGTGAGAATAGTCAGAACTGGATCAGGGACTGAACTGGATTCTACAGTGAGAATAGTCAGAACTGGATCAGGGACTGAACTGGATTCTACAGTGAGAAAAGTCAGAACTGGATCAGGGACTGAACTGGATTTTGAGTGAGAATGGTCAGAATTGGATCAGGGACTGTGCTGGATTCTCCAGTGAGAATAGTCAGAACTGGATCAGGGACTGAGCCGGATTCTGATTGAGAATATTCAGAACTGGATCAGGGACTGAACTGGATTCTACAGTGAGAATAGTCAGAACTGGATCAGGGACTGAACTGGATTCTGAGTGAGAATAGTCAGAAGTGGATCATGGACTGAACTGGATTCTGTGTGAGAATAGTCAGAACTGGATCAGGGACTGAGCTGGATTCTGAGTGAGAATAGTCAGAACTGGATCAGGGACTGAACTGGATTCTCCAGTGAGAATAGTCAGAACTGGATCATGGACTGAATCGGATTCTGTGTGAGAATAGTCAGAACTGGATCAGGGACTGAGCTGGATTATGAGTGAGAATAGTCAGAACTGGATCAGGGACTGAACTGGATTCTACAGTGAGAATAGTCAGAACTGGACCAGGGACTGTACTTGATTCTGAGTGAGAATAGTCAGAACTGGATCAGGGACTGAACTGGATTCTACAGTGAGAATAGTCAGAACTGGATCAGGGACTGAGCCGGATTCTGAGTGAGAATAGTCAGAACTGGATCAGGGACTGAGCCGGATTCTGAGTGAGAATAGTCAGAACTGGATCAGGGACTGAGCCGGATTCTGAGTGAGAATAGTCAGAACTGGATCAGGGACTGAACTGGATTCTACAGTGAGAATAGTCAGAACTGGATCAGGGACTGAACTGGATTCTGAGTGAGGATAGTCAGAACTGGATCAGGGACTGAACTGGATTCTACAGTGAGAATAGTCAGAACTGGATCAGGGACTGAGCAGGAGTCTGAGTTAGAATAGTCAGAACTGGATCAGGGACTGAGCTGGATTCTCCACTGAGAATAGTCAGAACTGGATCATGGACTGAACTGGATTCTGTGTGAGAATAGTCAGAACTGGATCAGGGACTGAACTGGATTCTTAGTGAGAATCGTCAGAACTGAATCAGGGACTGAACTGGATTCTGAGTGAGAATAGTCAGAATTGGATCATGGACTGAACTGGATTCTGAGTGAGAATAGTCAGAATTGGATCAGGGACTGAGCTGGATTCTCCAGTGGGAATAGTTAGAACTGTATCATGGATTGAAATGGATTCTGTGTGAGAATAGTCAGAACTGGATCAGGGACTGAGCTGGATTCTGAGTGAGAATAGTCAGAACTGGATCAGGGACTGAACTGGATTCTACAGTGAGAATAGTCAGAACTGGACCAGGGACTGAACTGGATTCTGAGTGAGAATAGTCAGAATTGGATCATGGACTGAACTGGATTCTGTGTGAGAATAGTCAGAACTGGATCAGGGACTGAGCCGGATTCTGAGTGAGAATAGTGAGAACTGGATCAGGGACTGAGCTGGATTCTACAGTGAGAATAGTCAGAACTGGATCATGGACTGAACTGGATTCTGTGTGAGAATAGTCAGAACTGGATCATGGACTGAACTGGATTCTGTGTGAGAATAGTCAGAACTGGATCAGGGACTGAGCTGGATTCTGAGCGAGAATAGTCAGAACTGGATCAGGGACTGAGCTGGATTCTGAGTGAGAATAGTCAGAACTTCTTCAGGGACTGAACTGGATTCTACAGTGAGAATAGTCAGAACTGGATCAGGGACTGAACTGGATTCTGAGTGAGAATAGTCAGAACTGGATCATGGACTGAACTGGATTCTGTGTGAGAATAGTCAGAACTGGTTTATGGACTGAACTGGATTCTGTGTGAGAATAATCAGAACTGGATCAGGGACTGAACTGGATTCTACAGTGAGAATAGTCAGAACTGGATCAGGGACTGAACTGGATTCTGCAGTGAGAATAGTCAGAACTGGATCAGGGACTGAGACGGATTCTGAGTGAGAATAGTCAGAACTGGATTAGGGACTGAACTGGATTCTACAGTGAGAATAGTCAGAACTGGGTCAGGGACTGAACTGGATTCTACAGTGAGAATAGTCAGAACTGGATCCGGGACTGAGACGGATTCTGAGTGAGAATATTCAGAACTGGATCAGGGACTGAACTGGATTCTACAGTGAGAATAGTCAGAATTGGATCAGGGACTGAGCTGGATTCTGAGTGAGAATAGTCAGAACTGGATCAGGGACTGAACTGGATTCTGAGTGAGACTAGTCAGAACTGGTTCAGGGACTGAACTGGATTCTACAGTGAGAATAGTCAGAACTGGATCAGGGACTGAACTGGATTGTGAGTGAGAATAGTCAGAATTGGATCAGGGACTGAACTGGATTCTGAGTGAGAATAGTCAGAATTGGATCAGGGACTGAGCTGGATTCTGAGTGAGAATAGTCAGAACTGGATCAGGGACTGAGCTGGATTCTGAGTGAGAATAGTCAGAATTGGATCAGGGACTGAGCTGGATTCTCCGGTGAGAATGGTCAGAACTGGATCAGGGACTGAGTCGGATTCTGGGTGGGAATAGTCAGAACTGGATCAGGGTCTGAACTGGATTCTAAAATGAGAATAGTCAGAACTGCATCAGGGACTGAACTGGATTCTGAGTGAGAATAGTCAGAACTGGATCGGGGACTGAACTGGATTCGGAGTGAGACTAGTCAGAACTGGATCAGGGACTGAACTGGATTCTACAGTGAGAATAGTCAGAACTGGATCAGGGACTGAACTGGATTGTGAGTGAGAATGGTCAGAATTGGATCAGGGACTGAGCTGGATTCTCCAGTGAGAATAGTCAGAAATGGATCATGGACTGAACTGGATTCTGAGTGAGAATAGTCAGAACTGGATCAGGGACTGAACTGGATTCTACAGTGAGAATAGTCAGAACTGGATCAGGGACTGAACTGGATTGTGAGTGAGAATAGTCAGAATTGGATCAGGGAATGAACTGGATTCTACAGTGAGAATAGTCAGAACTGGACCAGGGACTGAACTGGATTCTGAGTGAGAATAGTCAGAATTGGATCATGGACTGAACTGGATTCTGTGTGAGAATAGTCAGAACTGGATCAGGGACTGAGCCGGAGTCTGAGTTAGAATAGTCAGAACTGGATCAGGGACTGAGCTGGATTCTCCAGTGAGAATAGTCAGAACTGGATCATGGACTGAACTGGATTCTGTGTGAGAATAGTCAGAACTGGATCAGGGACTGAACTGGATTCTGAGTGAGAATCGTCAGAACTGAATCAGGGACTGAACTGGATTCTGAGTGAGAATAGTCAGAATTGGATCATGGACTGAACTGGATTCTGAGTGAGAATAGTCAGAATTGGATCAGGGACTGAGCTGGATTCTCCAGTGAGAATAGTTAGAACTGTATCATGGATTGAAATGGATTCTGTGTGAGAATAGTCAGAACTGGATCAGGGACTGAGCTGGATTCTGAGTGAGAATAGTCAGAACTGGATCAGGGACTGAACTGGATTCTACAGTGAGAATAGTCAGAACTGGACCAGGGACTGAACTGGATTCTGAGTGAGAATCGTCAGAATTGGATCATGGACTGAACTGGATTCTGTGTGAGAATAGTCAGAACTGGATCAGGGACTGAGCCGGATTCTGAGTGAGAATAGTGAGAACTGGATCAGGGACTGAGCTGAATTCTACAGTGAGAATAGTCAGAACTGGATCATGGACTGAACTGGATTCTGAGCGAGAATAGTCAGAACTGGATCAGGGACTGAGCTGGATTCTGAGTGAGAATAGTCAGAACTGCTTCAGGGACTGAACTGGATTCTACAGTGAGAATAGTCAGAACTGGATCAGGGACTGAACTGGATTCTGAGTGAGAATAGTCAGAACTGGATCATGGACTGAACTGGATTCTGTGTGAGAATAGTCAGAACTGGTTTATGGACTGAACTGGATTCTGTGTGAGAATAGTCAGAACTGGATCAGGGACTGAACTGGATTCTACAGTGAGAATAGTCAGAACTGGATCAGGGACTGAACTGGATTCTGCAGTGAGAATAGTCAGAACTGTATCAGGGACTGAGACGGATTCTGAGTGAGAATAGTCAGAACTGGATTAGGGACTGAACTGGATTCTACAGTGAGAATAGTCAGAACTGGATCAGGGACTGAACTGGATTCTATGTGAGAATAGTCAGAACTGGATCAGGGACTGAGCTGGAATCTGGGTGAGAATAGTCAGAACTGGATCAGGGACTGAGCCGGATTCTGAGTGAGAATACTCAGAACTGGATCAGGGACTGAGCTGGATTATGAGTGAGAATAGTCAGAACTGGATCAGGGAGTGAACTGGATTCTGAGTGAGACTAGTCAGAACTGGATCAGGGACTGAACTGGATTCTACAGTTAGAATAGTCAGAACTGGATCAGGGACTGAACTGGATTGTGAGTGAGAATAGTCAGAATTGGATCAGGGAATGAACTGGATTCTCCAGTGAGAATAGTCAGAACTGGATCATGGACTGAACTGGATTCTGTGTGACAATAGTCAGAACTGGATTATGGACTGAACTGGATTCTGTGTGAGAATAGTCAGAACTGGATCATGGACTGAGCTGGATTCTGTGTGAGAATAGTCAGAACTGGATTATGGACTGAACTGGATTCTGTGTGAGAATAGTCAGAACTGGATCAGGGACTGAGCAGGATTCTGAGTGAGAATAGTCAGAACTGGATCAGGGACTGAACTGGATTCTACAGTGAGAATAGTCAGAACTGGATCAGGGACTGAACTGGATTCTACAGTGAGAAAAGTCAGAACTGGATCAGGGACTGAACTGGATTTTGAGTGAGAATGGTCAGAATTGGATCAGGGACTGTGCTGGATTCTCCAGTGAGAATAGTCAGAACTGGATCAGGGACTGAGCCGGATTCTGAGTGAGAATATTCAGAACTGGGTCAGGGACTGAACTGGATTCTACAGTGAGAATAGTCAGAACTGGATCAGGGACTGAACTGGATTCTGAGTGAGAATAGTCAGAAGTGGATCATGGACTGAACTGGATTCTGTGTGAGAATAGTCAGAACTGGATCAGGGACTGAGCTGGATTCTGAGTGAGAATAGTCAGAACTGGATCAGGGACTGAACTGGATTCTCCAGTGAGAATAGTCAGAACTGGATCATGGACTGAATCGGATTCTGTGTGAGAATAGTCAGAACTGGATCAGGGACTGAGCTGGATTATGAGTGAGAATAGTCAGAACTGGATCAGGGACTGAACTGGATTCTACAGTGAGAATAGTCAGAACTGGACCAGGGACTGTACTTGATTCTGAGTGAGAATAGTCAGAACTGGATCAGGGACTGAACTGGATTCTACAGTGAGAATAGTCAGAACTGGATCAGGGACTGAGCCGGATTCTGAGTGAGAATAGTCAGAACTGGATCAGGGACTGAGCCGGATTCTGAGTGAGAATAGTCAGAACTGGATCAGGGACTGAGCCGGATTCTGAGTGAGAATAGTCAGAACTGGATCAGGGACTGAACTGGATTCTACAGTGAGAATAGTCAGAACTGGATCAGGGACTGAACTGGATTCTGAGTGAGGATAGTCAGAACTGGATCAGGGACTGAACTGGATTCTACAGTGAGAATAGTCAGAACTGGACCAGGGACTGAACTGGATTCTGAGTGAGACTAGTCAGAATTGGATCATGGACTGAACTGGATTCTGTGTGAGAATAGTCAGAACTGGATCAGGGACTGAGCAGGAGTCTGAGTTAGAATAGTCAGAACTGGATCAGGGACTGAGCTGGATTCTCCACTGAGAATAGTCAGAACTGGATCATGGACTGAACTGGATTCTGTGTGAGAATAGTCAGAACTGGATCAGGGACTGAACTGGATTCTTAGTGAGAATCGTCAGAACTGAATCAGGGACTGAACTGGATTCTGAGTGAGAATAGTCAGAATTGGATCATGGACTGAACTGGATTCTGAGTGAGAATAGTCAGAATTGGATCAGGGACTGAGCTGGATTCTCCAGTGAGAATAGTTAGAACTGTATCATGGATTGAAATGGATTCTGTGTGAGAATAGTCAGAACTGGATCAGGGACTGAGCTGGATTCTGAGTGAGAATAGTCAGAACTGGATCAGGGACTGAACTGGATTCTACAGTGAGAATAGTCAGAACTGGACCAGGGACTGAACTGGATTCTGAGTGAGAATCGTCAGAATTGGATCATGGACTGAACTGGATTCTGTGTGAGAATAGTCAGAACTGGATCAGGGACTGAGCCGGATTCTGAGTGAGAATAGTGAGAACTGGATCAGGGACTGAGCTGAATTCTACAGTGAGAATAGTCAGAACTGGATCATGGACTGAACTGGATTCTGAGCGAGAATAGTCAGAACTGGATCAGGGACTGAGCTGGATTCTGAGTGAGAATAGTCAGAACTGCTTCAGGGACTGAACTGGATTCTACAGTGAGAATAGTCAGAACTGGATCAGGGACTGAACTGGATTCTGAGTGAGAATAGTCAGAACTGGATCATGGACTGAACTGGATTCTGTGTGAGAATAGTCAGAACTGGTTTATGGACTGAACTGGATTCTGTGTGAGAATAGTCAGAACTGGATCAGGGACTGAACTGGATTCTACAGTGAGAATAGTCAGAACTGGATCAGGGACTGAACTGGATTCTGCAGTGAGAATAGTCAGAACTGTATCAGGGACTGAGACGGATTCTGAGTGAGAATAGTCAGAACTGGATTAGGGACTGAACTGGATTCTACAGTGAGAATAGTCAGAACTGGATCAGGGACTGAACTGGATTCTACAGTGAGAATAGTCAGAACTGGATCAGGAACTGAGACGGATTCTGAGTGAGAATATTCAGAACTGGATCAGGGACTGAACTGGATTCTGTGTGAGAATAGTCAGAACTGGATCAGGGACTGAGCTGGAATCTGGGTGAGAATAGTCAGAACTGGTTCAGGGACTGAGCCGGATTCTGAGTGAGAATACTCAGAACTGGATCAGGGACTGAGCTGGATTATGAGTGAGAATAGTCAGAACTGGATCAGGGAGTGAACTGGATTCTGAGTGAGACTAGTCAGAACTGGATCAGGGACTGAACTGGATTCTACAGTTAGAATAGTCAGAACTGGATCAGGGACTGAACTGGATTGTGAGTGAGAATAGTCAGAATTGGATCAGGGAATGAACTGGATTCTCCAGTGAGAATAGTCAGAACTGGATCATGGACTGAACTGGATTCTGTGTGACAATAGTCAGAACTGGATTATGGACTGAACTGGATTCTGTGTGAGAATAGTCAGAACTGGATCATGGACTGAGCTGGATTCTGTGTGAGAATAGTCAGAACTGGATTATGGACTGAACTGGATTCTGTGTGAGAATAGTCAGAACTGGATCAGGGACTGAGCAGGATTCTGAGTGAGAATAGTCAGAACTGGATCAGGGACTGAACTGGATTCTACAGTGAGAATAGTCAGAACTGGATCAGGGACTGAACTGGATTCTACAGTGAGAAAAGTCAGAACTGGATCAGGGACTGAACTGGATTTTGAGTGAGAATGGTCAGAATTGGATCAGGGACTGTGCTGGATTCTCCAGTGAGAATAGTCAGAACTGGATCAGGGACTGAGCCGGATTCTGATTGAGAATATTCAGAACTGGATCAGGGACTGAACTGGATTCTACAGTGAGAATAGTCAGAACTGGATCAGGGACTGAACTGGATTCTGAGTGAGAATAGTCAGAAGTGGATCATGGACTGAACTGGATTCTGTGTGAGAATAGTCAGAACTGGATCAGGGACTGAGCTGGATTCTGAGTGAGAATAGTCAGAACTGGATCAGGGACTGAACTGGATTCTCCAGTGAGAATAGTCAGAACTGGATCATGGACTGAATCGGATTCTGTGTGAGAATAGTCAGAACTGGATCAGGGACTGAGCTGGATTATGAGTGAGAATAGTCAGAACTGGATCAGGGACTGAACTGGATTCTACAGTGAGAATAGTCAGAACTGGACCAGGGACTGTACTTGATTCTGAGTGAGAATAGTCAGAACTGGATCAGGGACTGAACTGGATTCTACAGTGAGAATAGTCAGAACTGGATCAGGGACTGAGCCGGATTCTGAGTGAGAATAGTCAGAACTGGATCAGGGACTGAGCCGGATTCTGAGTGAGAATAGTCAGAACTGGATCAGGGACTGAGCCGGATTCTGAGTGAGAATAGTCAGAACTGGATCAGGGACTGAACTGGATTCTACAGTGAGAATAGTCAGAACTGGATCAGGGACTGAACTGGATTCTGAGTGAGGATAGTCAGAACTGGATCAGGGACTGAACTGGATTCTACAGTGAGAATAGTCAGAACTGGACCAGGGACTGAACTGGATTCTGAGTGAGAATAGTCAGAATTGGATCATGGACTGAACTGGATTCTGTGTGAGAATAGTCAGAACTGGATCAGGGACTGAGCAGGAGTCTGAGTTAGAATAGTCAGAACTGGATCAGGGACTGAGCTGGATTCTCCACTGAGAATAGTCAGAACTGGATCATGGACTGAACTGGATTCTGTGTGAGAATAGTCAGAACTGGATCAGGGACTGAACTGGATTCTTAGTGAGAATCGTCAGAACTGAATCAGGGACTGAACTGGATTCTGAGTGAGAATAGTCAGAATTGGATCAGGGACTGAACTGGATTCTGAGTGAGAATAGTCAGAATTGGATCAGGGACTGAGCTGGATTCTCCAGTGAGAATAGTTAGAACTGTATCATGGATTGAAATGGATTCTGTGTGAGAATAGTCAGAACTGGATCAGGGACTGAGCTGGATTCTGAGTGAGAATAGTCAGAACTGGATCAGGGACTGAACTGGATTCTACAGTGAGAATAGTCAGAACTGGACCAGGGACTGAACTGGATTCTGAGTGAGAATAGTCAGAATTGGATCATGGACTGAACTGGATTCTGTGTGAGAATAGTCAGAACTGGATCAGGGACTGAGCCGGATTCTGAGTGAGAATAGTGAGAACTGGATCAGGGACTGAGCTGGATTCTACAGTGAGAATAGTCAGAACTGGATCATGGACTGAACTGGATTCTGTGTGAGAATAGTCAGAACTGGATCATGGACTGAACTGGATTCTGTGTGAGAATAGTCAGAACTGGATCAGGGACTGAGCTGGATTCTGAGCGAGAATAGTCAGAACTGGATCAGGGACTGAGCTGGATTCTGAGTGAGAATAGTCAGAACTTCTTCAGGGACTGAACTGGATTCTACAGTGAGAATAGTCAGAACTGGATCAGGGACTGAACTGGATTCTGAGTGAGAATAGTCAGAACTGGATCATGGACTGAACTGGATTCTGTGTGAGAATAGTCAGAACTGGTTTATGGACTGAACTGGATTCTGTGTGAGAATAGTCAGAACTGGATCAGGGACTGAACTGGATTCTGCAGTGAGAATAGTCAGAACTGGATCAGGGACTGAACTGGATTCTGCAGTGAGAATAGTCAGAACTGGATCAGGGACTGAGACGGATTCTGAGTGAGAATAGTCAGAACTGGATTAGGGACTGAACTGGATTCTACAGTGAGAATAGTCAGAACTGGGTCAGGGACTGAACTGGATTCTACAGTGAGAATAGTCAGAACTGGATCAGGGACTGAGACGGATTCTGAGTGAGAATATTCAGAACTGGATCAGGGACTGAACTGGATTCTACAGTGAGAATAGTCAGAATTGGATCAGGGACTGAGCTGGATTCTGAGTGAGAATAGTCAGAACTGGATCAGGGACTGAACTGGATTCTGAGTGAGACTAGTCAGAACTGGTTCAGGGACTGAACTGGATTCTACAGTGAGAATAGTCAGAACTGGATCAGGGACTGAACTGGATTGTGAGTGAGAATAGTCAGAATTGGATCAGGGACTGAACTGGATTCTGAGTGAGAATAGTCAGAATTGGATCAGGGACTGAGCTGGATTCTGAGTGAGAATAGTCAGATCTGGATCAGGGACTGAGCTGGATTCTGAGTGAGAATAGTCAGAATTGGATCAGGGACTGAGCTGGATTCTCCGGTGAGAATGGTCAGAACTGGATCAGGGACTGAGTCGGATTCTGGGTGAGAATAGTCAGAACTGGATCAGGGTCTGAACTGGATTCTAAAATGAGAATAGTCAGAACTGGATCAGGGACTGAACTGGATTCTGAGTGAGAATAGTCAGAACTGGATCGGGGACTGAACTGGATTCGGAGTGAGACTAGTCAGAACTGGATCAGGGACTGAACTGGATTCTACAGTGAGAATAGTCAGAACTGGATCAGGGACTGAACTGGATTGTGAGTGAGAATGGTCAGAATTGGATCAGGGACTGAGCTGGATTCTCCAGTGAGAATAGTCAGAAATGGATCATGGACTGAACTGGATTCTGAGTGAGAATAGTCAGAACTGGATCAGGGACTGAGCCGGATTCTGAGTGAGAATAGTCAGAACTGGATCAGGGACTGAGCTGGATTATGAGTGAGAATAGTCAGAACTGGATCAGGGAGTGAACTGGATTCTGAGTGAGACTAGTCAGAACTGGATCAGGGACTGAACTGGATTCTACAGTGAGAATAGTCAGAACTGGATCAGGGACTGAACTGGATTGTGAGTGAGAATAGTCAGAATTGGATCAGGGACTGAGCTGGATTCTGTGTGAGAATAGTCAGAACTGGATTACGGACTGAACTGGATTCTGTGTGAGAATAGTCAGAACTGGATCATGGACTGAGCTGGATTCTGTGTGAGAATAGTCAGAACTGGATTATGGACTGAACTGGATTCTGTGTGAGAATTGTCAGAACTGGATCAGGGACTGAGCAGGATTCTGAGTGAGAATAGTCAGAACTGGATCAGGGACTGAACTGGATTCTACAGTGAGAATAGTCAGAACTGGATCAGGGACTGAACTGGATTCTACAGTGAGAAAAGTCAGAACTGGATCAGGGACTGAACTGGATTTTGAGTGAGAATGGTCAGAATTGGATCAGGGACTGAGCTGGATTCTCCAGTGAGAATAGTCAGAACTGGATCAGGGACTGAGCCGGATTCTGAGTGAGAATATTCAGAACTGGATCAGGGACTGAACTGGATTCTACAGTGAGAATAGTCAGAACTGGATCAGGGACTGAACTGGATTCTGAGTGAGAATAGTCAGAAGTGGATCATGGACTGAACTGGATTCTGTGTGAGAATAGTCAGAACTGGATCAGGGACAGAGCTGGATTCTGAGTGAGAATAGTCAGAACTGGATCAGGGACTGAACTGGATTCTACAGTGAGAATAGTCAGAACTGGATCAGGGACTGAACTGGATTCTGAGTGAGAATAGTCAGAAGTGGATCATGGACTGAACTGGATTCTGTGTGAGAATAGTCAGAACTGGATCAGGGACTGAGCTGGATTCTGAGCGAGAATAGTCAGAACTGGATCAGGGACTGAGCTGGATTCTGAGTGAGAATAGTCAGAACTGCTTCAGGGACTGAACTGGATTCTACAGTGAGAATAGTCAGAACTGGATCAGGGACTGAACTGGATTCTGAGTGAGAATAGTCAGAACTGGATCATGGACTGAACTGGATTCTGTGTGAGAATAGTCAGAACTGGTTTATGGACTGAACTGGATTCTGTGTGAGAATAGTCAGAACTGGATCAGGGACTGAACTGGATTCTACAGTGAGAATAGTCAGAACTGGATCAGGGACTGAACTGGATTCTGCAGTGAGAATAGTCAGAACTGGATCAGGGACTGAGACGGATTCTGAGTGAGAATAGTCAGAACTGGATTAGGGACTGAACTGGATTCTACAGTGAGAATAGTCAGAACTGGGTCAGGGACTGAACTGGATTCTACAGTGAGAATAGTCAGAACTTGATCAGGGACTGAGACGGATTCTGAGTGAGAATATTCAGAACTGGATCAGGGACTGAACTGGATTCTACAGTGAGAATAGTCAGAATTGGATCAGGGACTGAGCTGGATTCTGAGTGAGAATAGTCAGAACTGGATCAGGGACTGAACTGGATTCTGAGTGAGACTTGTCAGAACTGGTTCAGGGACTGAACTGGATTCTACAGTGAGAATAGTCAGAACTGGATCAGGGACTGAACTGGATTCTGAGTGAGACTTGTCAGAACTGGTTCAGGGACTGAACTGGATTCTACAGTGAGAATAGTCAGAATTGGATCAGGGACTGAACTGGATTCTGAGTGAGAATAGTCAGAATTGGATCAGGGACTGAGCTGGATTCTGAGTGAGAATAGTCAGAACTGGATCAGGGACTGAGCTGGATTCTGAGTGAGAATAGTCAGAATTGGATCAGGGACTGAGCTGGATTCTCCGGTGAGAATGGTCAGAACTGGATCAGGGACTGAGTCGGATTCTGGGTGAGAATAGTCAGAACTGGATCAGGGTCTGAACTGGATTCTAAAATGAGAATAGTCAGAACTGGATCAGGGACTGAACTGGATTCTGAGTGAGAATAGTCAGAACTGGATCGGGGACTGAACTGGATTCGGAGTGAGACTAGTCAGAACTGGATCAGGGACTGAACTGGATTCTACAGTGAGAATAGTCAGAACTGGATCAGGGACTGAACTGGATTGTGAGTGAGAATGGTCAGAATTGGATCAGGGACTGAGCTGGATTCTCCAGTGAGAATAGTCAGAAATGGATCATGGACTGAACTGGATTCTGAGTGAGAATAGTCAGAACTCGATCAGGGACTGAGCCGGATTCTGAGTGAGAATAGTCAGAACTGGATCAGGGACTGAGCTGGATTATGAGTGAGAATATTCAGAACTGGATCAGGGAGTGAACTGGATTCTGAGTGAGACTAGTCAGAACTGGATCAGGGACTGAACTGGATTCTACAGTGAGAATAGTCAGAACTGGATCAGGGACTGAACTGGATTGTGAGTGAGAATAGTCAGAATTGGATCAGGGAATGAACTGGATTCTCCAGTGAGAATAGTCAGAACTGGATCATGGACTGAACTGAATTCTGTGTGAGAATAGTCAGAACTGGATTACGGACTGTACTGGATTCTGTGTGAGAATAGTCAGAACTGGATCATGGACTGAGCTGGATTCTGTGTGAGAATAGTCAGAACTGGATTATGGACTGAACTGGATTCTGTGTGAGAATAGTCAGAACTGGATCAGGGACTGAGCAGGATTCTGAGTGAGAATAGTCAGAACTGGATCAGGGACTGAACTGGATTCTACAGTGAGAATAGTCAGAACTGGATCAGGGACTGAACTGGATTCTACAGTGAGAAAAGTCAGAACTGGATCAGGGACTGAACTGGATTTTGAGTGAGAATGGTCAGAATTGGATCAGGGACTGAGCTGGATTCTCCAGTGAGAATAGTCAGAACTGGATCAGGGACTGAGCCGGATTCTGAGTGAGAATATTCAGAACTGGATCAGGGACTGAACTGGATTCTACAGTGAGAATAGTCAGAACTGGATCAGGGACTGAACTGGATTCTGAGTGAGAATAGTCAGAAGTGGATCATGGACTGAACTGGATTCTGTGTGAGAATAGTCAGAACTGGATCAGGGACAGAGCTGGATTCTGAGTGAGAATAGTCAGAACTGGATCAGGGACTGAACTGGATTCTCCAGTGAGAATAGTCAGAACTGGATCATGGACTGAATCGGATTCTGTGTGAGAATAGTCAGAACTGGATCAGGGACTGAGCTGGATTATGAGTGAGAATAGTCAGAACTGGATCAGGGACTGAACTGGATTCTACAGTGAGAATAGTCAGAACTGGACCAGGGACTGTACTGGATTCTGAGTGAGAATAGTCAGAACTGGATCAGGGACTGAACTGGATTCTACAGTGAGAATAGTCAGAACTGGATCAGGGACTGAGCCGGATTCTGAGTGAGAATAGTCAGAACTGGATCAGGGACTGAGCCGGATTCTGAGTGAGAATAGTCAGAACTGGATCAGGGACTGAGCCGGATTCTGAGTGAGAATAGTCAGAACTGGATCAGGGACTGAACTGGATTCTACAGTGAGAATAGTCAGAACTGGATCAGGGACTGAACTGGATTCTGAGTGAGGATAGTCAGAACTGGATCAGGGACTGAACTGGATTCTACAGTGAGAATAGTCAGAACTGGACCAGGGACTGAACTGGATTCTGAGTGAGAATAGTCAGAATTGGATCATGGACTGAACTGGATTCTGTGTGAGAATAGTCAGAACTGGATCAGGGACTGAGCCGGATTCTGAGGTAGAATAGTCAGAACTGCATCAGGGACTGAGCTGGATTCTCCAGTGAGAATAGTCAGAACTGGATCATGGACTGAACTGGATTCTGTGTGAGAATAGTCAGAACTGGATCAGGGACTGAACTGGATTCTGAGTGAGAATCGTCAGAACTGAATCAGGGACTGAACTGGATTCTGAGTGAGAATAGTCAGAATTGGATCATGGACTGAACTGGATTCTGAGTGAGAATAGTCAGAATTGGATCAGGGACTGAGCTGGATTCTCCAGTGAGAATAGTTAGAACTGTATCATGGATTGAAATGGATTCTGTGTGAGAATAGTCAGAACTGGATCAGGGACTGAGCTGGATTCTGCGTGAGAATAGTCAGAACTGGATCAGGGACTGAACTGGATTCTACAGTGAGAATAGTCAGAACTGGACCAGGGACTGAACTGGATTCTGAGTGAGAATAGTCAGAATTGGATCATGGACTGAACTGGATTCTGTGTGAGAATAGTCAGAACTGGATCAGGGACTGAGCCGGATTCTGAGTGAGAATAGTGAGAACTGGATCAGGGACTGAGCTGGATTCTACAGTGAGAATAGTCAGAACTGGATCATGGACTGAACTGGATTCTGTGTGAGAATAGTCAGAACTGGATCATGGACTGAACTGGATTCTGTGTGAGAATAGTCAGAACTGGATCAGGGACTGAGCTGGATTCTGAGCGAGAATAGTCAGAACTGGATCAGGGACTGAGCTGGATTCTGAATGAGAATAGTCAGAACTGCTTCAGGGACTGAACTGGATTCTACAGTGAGAATAGTCAGAACTGGATCAGGGACTGAACTGGATTCTGAGTGAGAATAGTCAGAACTGGATCATGGACTGAACTGGATTCTGTGTGAGAATAGTCAGAACTGGTTTATGGACTGAACTGGATTCTGTGTGAGAATAGTCAGAACTGGATCAGGGACTGAACTGGATTCTACAGTGAGAATAGTCAGAACTGGATCAGGGACTGAACTGGATTCTGCAGTGAGAATAGTCAGAACTGGATCAGGGACTGAGCCGGATTCTGAGTGAGAATAGTCAGAACTGGATCAGGGACTGAACTGGATTCTACAGTGAGAATAGTCAGAACTGGATCAGGGACTGAGACGGATTCTGAGTGAGAATATTCAGAACTGGATCAGGGACTGAACTGGATTCTACAGTGAGAATAGTCAGAATTGGATCAGGGACTGAGCTGGATTCTGAGTGAGAATAGTCAGAACTGGATCAGGGACTGAACTGGATTCTGAGTGAGACTAGTCAGAACTGGATCAGGGACTGAACTGGATTCTACAGTGAGAATAGTCAGAACTGGATCAGGGACTGAACTGGATTCTGTGTGAGAATAGTCAGAACTGGATTATGGACTGAACTGGATTCTGTGTGAGAATAGTCAGAACTGGATCATGGACTGAGCAGGATTCTGAGTGAGAATAGTCAGAACTGGATCATGGACTGAACTGGATTCTGTGTGAGAATAGTCAGAACTGGATCAGGGACTGAGCTGGATTATGAGTGAGAATAGTCAGAACTGGATCAGGGACTGAACTGGATTCTGAGTGAGACTAGTCAGAACTGGATCAGGGACTGAACTGGATCCTACAGTGAGAATAGTCAGAACAGGATCAGGGACTGAACTGGATTGTGAGTGAGAATAGTCAGAATTGGATCAGGGACTGAACTGGATTCTGAGTGAGAATAGTCAGAATTGGATCAGGGACTGAGCTGGATTCTGAGTGAGAATAGTCAGAACTGGATCAGGGACTGAGCTGGATTCTGAGTGAGAATAGTCAGAATTGGATCAGGGACTGAGCTGGATTCTCCAGTGAGAATAGTCAGAACTTGATGAGGGACTGAGTCGGATTCTGGGTGAGAATAGTCAGAACTGGATCAGGGTCTGAACTGGATTCTAAAATGAGAATAGTCAGAACTGGATCAGGGACTGAGCTGGATTATGAGTGAGAATAGTCAGAACTGGATCAGGGACTGAACTGGATTCTGAGTGAGACTAGTCAGAACTGGATCAGGGACTGAACTGGATTCTACAGTGAGAATAGTCAGAACTGGATCAGGGACTGAACTGGATTGTGAGTGAGAATAGTCAGAATTGGATCAGGGAATGAACTGGATTCTGAGTGAGAATAGTCAGAATTGGATCAGGGACTGAGCTGGATTCTCCAGTGAGAATAGTCAGAACTGGATCATGGACTGAACTGGATTCTGTGTGAGAATAGTCAGAACTGGATTATGGAATGAACTGGATTCTGTGTGAGAATAGTCAGAACTGGATCATGGACTGAGCTGGATTCTGTGTGAGAATAGTCAGAACTGGATTATGGACTGAACTGGATTCTGTGTGAGAATAGTCAGAACTGGATCAGGGACTAAACAGGATTCTGAGTGAGAATAGTCAGAACTGGATCAGGGACTGAACTGGATTCTACAGTGAGAATAGTCAGAACTGGATCAGGGACTGAACTGGATTCTGTGTGAGAATAGTCAGAACTGGATCAGGGACTGAGCCGGATTCTGAGTGAGAATAGTCAGAACTGGATCAGGGACTGAGCTGGATTCTCCAGTGAGAATAGTCAGAACTGGATCATGGACTGAACTGGATTCTGTGTGAGAATAGTCAGAACTGGATCAGGGACTGAACTGGATTCTGAGTGAGAATAGTCAGAACTGAATCAGGGACTGAACTGGATTCTGAGTGAGAATAGTCAGAATTGGATCAGGGACTGAGCCGGATTCTGAGTGAGAATAGTCAGAACTGGATCAGGGACTGAGCTGGATTCTCCACTGAGAATAGTCAGAACTGGATCATGGACTGAACTGGATTCTGTGTGAGAATAGTCAGAACTGGATCAGGGACTGAACTGGATTGTGAGTGAGAAAAGTCAGAATTGGATCAGGGAATGAACTGGATTCTGAGTGAGAATAGTCAGAATTGGATCAGGGACTGAGCTGGATTCTCCAGTGAGAATAGTCAGAACTGGATCATGGACTGAACTGGATTCTGTGTGAGAATAGTCAGAACTGGATTATGGAATGAACTGGATTCTGTGTGAGAATAGTCAGAACTGGATCATGGACTGAGCTGGATTCTGTGTGAGAATAGTCAGAACTGGATTATGGACTGAACTGGATTCTGTGTGAGAATAGTCAGAACTGGATCAGGGACTAAACAGGATTCTGAGTGAGAATAGTCAGAACTGGATCAGGGACTGAACTGGATTCTACAGTGAGAATAGTCAGAACTGGATCAGGGACTGAACTGGATTCTGTGTGAGAATAGTCAGAACTGGATCAGGGACTGAGCCGGATTCTGAGTGAGAATAGTCAGAACTGGATCAGGGACTGAGCTGGATTCTCCAGTGAGAATAGTCAGAACTGGATCATGGACTGAACTGGATTCTGTGTGAGAATAGTCAGAACTGGATCAGGGACTGAACTGGATTCTGAGTGAGAATAGTCAGAACTGAATCAGGGACTGAACTGGATTCTGAGTGAGAATAGTCAGAATTGGATCATGGACTGAACTGGATTCTGAGTGAGAATAGTCAGAATTGGATCAGGGACTGAGCTGGATTCTCCAGTGAGAATAGTTAGAACTGTATCATGGATTGAAATGGATTCTGTGTGAGAATATTCAGAACTGGATCAGGGACTGAGCTGGATTCTGAGTGAGAATAGTCAGAACTGGAACAGGGACTGAACTGGATTCTACAGTGAGAATAGTCAGAACTGGACCAGGGACTGAACTGGATTCTGAGTGAGAATAGTCAGAATTGGATCATGGACTGAACTGGATTCTGTGTGAGAATAGTCAGAACTGGATCAGGGACTGAGCCGGATTCTGAGTGAGAATAGTGAGAACTGGATCAGGGACTGAGCTGGATTCTACAGTGAGAATAGTCAGAACTGGATCATGGACTGAACTGGATTCTGTGTGAGAATAGTCAGAACTGGATCATGGACTGAACTGGATTCTGTGTGAGAATAGTCAGAACTGGATCAGGGACTGAGCTGGATTCTGAGTGAGAATAGTCAGAACTGGATCAGGGACTGAGCTGGATTCTGAGTGAGAATCGTCAGAACTGCTTCAGGGACTGAACTGGATTCTATAGTGAGAATAGTCAGAACTGGATCAGGGACTGAACTGGATTGTGAGTGAGAATAGTCAGAACTGGATCATGGACTGAACTGGATTCTGTGTGAGAATAGTCAGAACTGGTTTATGGACTGAACTGGATTCTGTGTGAGAATAGTCAGAACTGGATCAGGGACTGAACTGGATTCTACAGTGAGAATAGTCAGAACTGGATCAGGGACTGAACTGGATTCTGCAGTGAGAATAGTCAGAACTGGATCAGGGACTGAGACGGATTCTGAGTGAGAATAGTCAGAACTGGATTAGGGACTGAACTGGATTCTACAGTGAGAATAGTCAGAACTGGATCAGGGACTGAACTGGATTATACAGTGAGAATAGTCAGAACTGGATCAGGGACTGAGACGGAATCTGATGAGAATATTCAGAACTGGATCAGGGACTGAACTGGATTCTACAGTGAGAATAGTCAGAATTGGATAAGGGACTGAGCTGGATTCTGAGTGAGAATAGTCAGAACTGGATCAGGGACTGAACTGGATTCTGAGTGAGACTAGTCAGAACTGGATCAGGGACTAAACTGGATTCTACAGTGAGAATAGTCAGAACTGGATCAGGGACTGAACTGGATTCTGTGTGAGAATAGTCAGAACTGGATTATGGACTGAACTGGATTCTGTGTGAGAATAGTCAGAACTGGATCATGGACTGAGCAGGATTCTGAGTGAGAATAGTCAGAACTGGATCATGGACTGAACTGGATTCTGTGTGAGAATAGTCAGAACTGGATCAGGGACTGAGCTGGATTATGAGTGAGAATAGTCAGAACTGGATCAGGGACTGAACTGGATTCTGAGTGAGACTAGTCAGAACTGGATCAGGGACTGAACTGGATTCTACAGTGAGAATAGTCAGAACTGGATCAGGGACTGAACTGGATTGTGAGTGAGAATAGTCAGAATTGGATCAGGGAATGAACTGGATTCTGAGTGAGAATAGTCAGAATTGGATCAGGGACTGAGCTGGATTCTCCAGTGAGAATAGTCAGAACTGGATCATGGACTGAACTGGGTTCTGTGTGAGAATAGTCAGAACTGGATTATGGAATGAACTGGATTCTGTGTGAGAATCGTCAGAACTGGATCATGGACTGAGCTGGATTCTGTGTGAGAATAGTCAGAACTGGATTATGGACTGAACTGGATTCTGTGTGAGAATAGTCAGAACAGGATCAGGGACTAAACAGGATTCTGAGTGAGAATAGTCAGAACTGGATCAGGGACTGAACTGGATTCTCCAGTGAGAATAGTCAGAACTGGATCAGGGACTGAACTGGATTCTGTGTGAGAATAGTCAGAACTGGATCAGGGACTGAGCCGGATTCTGAGTGAGAATAGTCAGAACTGGATCAGGGACTGAGCTGGATTCTCCAGTGAGAATAGTCAGAACTGGATCATGGACTGAACTGGATTCTGTGTGAGAATAGTCAGAACTGGATCAGGGACTGAACTGGATTCTGAGTGAGAATAGTCAGAACTGGATCAGGGACTGAACTGGATTCTGGTAAGTGGGAGGCTTTCAAAAGTGTGTTAACCAGGGTTCAGGGTAAGCACATTCCTTATAAAGTGAAGGGCAAGGCTGGTAGAAGTAGGGAACCTTGGATGACTCGGGAGATTGAGGCACTAGTCAAAAATAAGAAGGAGGCATATGACAAGCATAGGCAGCTGGGATCAAGTGGATCCCTTGAAGAGTATAGAGATTGCCGGAGTAGAGTTAAGAGAGAAATCAGGAGGGCAAAAAGGGGATATGAGATTGCTTTGGCAGATCAGGCAAAGGTGAATCCAAAGAGCTTCTACAAATACATAAAGGGCAAAAGGGTAACTAGGGAGAGAGTAGGGCCTCTTAAGGATCAACAAGGTCATCTATGTGCGGAACCACAAGAGATGGGTGAGATCCTGAATGAATATTTCACATCGGTATTTACGGTTGAGAAAGGCATGGATGTTAGGGAACTTGGGGAAATAAATAGTGATGTCTTGAGGAGTGTACATATTACAGAGAGGGAGGTGCTGGAAGTCTTAACGCGCATCAAGGTAGATAAATCTCCGGGACCTGATGAAATGTATCCCAGGACGTTATGGGAGGTTAGGGAGGAAACTGCGGGTCCCCTAGCAGAGATATTTGAATCATCCACCGCTACAGGTGAGGTGCCTGAAGATTGGAGGGTAGCAAATGTTGTGCCTTTGTTTAAGAAGGGCGGCAGGGAAAAGCCTGGGAACTACAGACCAGTGAGCCTGACATCTGTCGTGGGTAAGTTGTTAGAGGGTATTCTGAGGGACAGAATCTACAGGCATTTGGAGAGGCAGGGACTAATTAGGAACAGTCAGCATGGTTTTGTGAGAGGAAAATCATGTCTCACGAATTTGATTGAGTTTTTTGAAGGGGTAACCAAGAAGATAGATGAGGGCTGTGCAGTAGACGTGGTCTACATGGACTTCAGCAAAGCATTTGACAAGGTACCGCATGGTAGGTTGTTACATAAGGTTAAATCTCATGGGATCCAAGGTGAGGTAGCCAATTGGATACAAAATTGGCTTGACGACAGAAGACAGAGGGTGGTTGTCGAGGGTTGTTTTTCAAACTGGATGCCTGTGTCCAGCGGTGTGCCTCAGGGATCGGTGCTGGGTCCGCTGTTATTTGTTATTTATATTAATGATTTGGATGAGAATTTAGGAGGCATGGTTAGTAAGTTTGCAGATGACACCAAGATTGGTGGCATTGTGGACAGTGAAGAAGGTTATCTAGGATTGCAACGGGATCTTGATAAATTGGGCCAGTGGGCCGATGAATGGCAGATGGAGTTTAATTTAGATAAATGTGAGGTGATGCATTTTGGTAGATCGAATCGGGCCAGGACCTACTCCGTTAATGGTAGGGCGTTGGGGAGAGTTATAGAACAAAGAGATCTAGGAGTACAGATTCATAGCTCCTTGAAAGTGGAGTCACAGGTGGATAGGGTGGTGAAGAAGGCATTCAGCATGCTTGGTTTCATTGGTCAGAACATTGAATGCAGGAGTTGGGATGTCTTGTTGAAGTTGTACAGGGCATTGGTGAGGCCACACTTGGAGTACTGTGTACAGTTCTGGTCACCCTATTATAGAAAGGATATTATTAAACTAGAAAGAGTGCAGAAAAGATTTACTAGGATGCTACCGGGACTTGATGGTTTGACTTACAGGGAGAGGTTAGACAGACTGGGACTTTATTCCCTGGAGAGTAGGAGGTTAAGGGGTGATCTTATAGAAGTCTATAAAATAATGAGGGGCATAGATAAGGTCGATCGTCAAAATCTTTTCCCAAAGGTAGGGGAGTCTATAACGAGGGGGCATAGATTTAAGGTGAGAGGGGAGAGATACAAAAGGGTCCAGAGGGGCAATTTTTTCACTCAAAGGGTGGTGAGTGTCTGGAACGAGCTGCCAGAGGCAGTAGTAGAGGCGGGTACAATTTTGTCTTTTAAAAAGCATTTGGACAGTTACATGGGTAAGATGGGTATCGAGGGATATGGGCCAAGTGCAGGCAATTGGGACTAGCTTAGTGGTATAAACTGGGCGACATGGACATGTTGGGCCGAAGGGCCTGTTTCCATGTTGTAACTTCTATGATTCTATGATTCTATAATAGTCAGAACTGAATCAGGGACTGAACTGGATTCTGAGTGAGAATAGTCAGAATTGGATCATGGACTGAACTGGATTCTGAGTGAGAATAGTCAGAATTGGATCAGGGACTGAGCTGGATTCTCCAGTGAGAATAGTTAGAACTGTATCATGGATTGAAATGGATTCTGTGTGAGAATAGTCAGAACTGGATCAGGGACTGAGCTGGATTCTGAGTGAGAATAGTCAGAACTGGAACAGGGACTGAACTGGATTCTACAGTGAGAATAGTCAGAACTGGATCAGGGACTGAACTGGATTCTGAGTGAGAATCGTCAGAACTGGATCAGAGACTGAACTGGATTCTACAGTGAGAATAGTCAGAACTGGATCAGGGACTGAACTGGATTCTGAGTGAGAATAGTCAGAACTGGATCAGAGACTGAACTGGATTCTGAGTGAGAATCGTCAGAACTGGATCAGGGACTGAACTGGATTCTGAGTGAGAATAGTCAGAACTGGATCACAGACTGAACTGGATTCTGAGTGAGAATAGTCAGAACTGGATCAGAGACTGAACTGGATTCTGAGTGAGAATAGTCAGAACTGAATCAGGGACTGAGCTGGATTCTGAGTGAGAATAGTCAGAACTGGATCAGAGACTGAACTGGATTCTGAGTGAGAATAGTCAGAACTGGATCAGGGACTGAACTGAATTCTGTGTGAGAATAGTCAGAACTGGATCATGGACTGAACTGGATTCTGTGTGAGAAAAGTCAGAACTGGATCAGGGACTGAGCCGGATTCTGAGTGAGAATAGTCAGAACTGGATCAGGGACTGAACTGGATTTTACAGTGAGAATAGTCTGAACTGGATCAGTGACTGAACTGGATTCTGAGTGAGAATAGTCAGAACTGGATCAGGGACTGAACTGGATTCTGAGTGAGAATAGTCAGAACTGGATCACGGACTGAACTGGACTCTGAGTGAGAAAAGTCAGAACTGGATCATGGACTGAACTGCATTCTGAATGAGAATAGTCAGAACTGGATCAGGGACTGAACTGGATTCTACAGTGAGAATAGTCAGAACTGGATCAGGGACTGAACTGAAATCTGTGTGAGAATAGTCAGAACTGGATCATGGACTGAACTGGATATCTGTGTGAGAATAGTCAGAACTGGATCAGGGACTGAGCTGGATTCTACAGTGAGAATAGTCAGAACTGGATCAGGGACTGAACTGGATTCTGAGTGAGAATAGTCAGAACTGGATCAGAGACTGAACTGGATTCTACAGTGAGAATAGTCAGAACTGGATCAGGGACTGAACTGGATTCTGAGTGAGAATAGTCAGAACTGGATCAGAGACTGAACTGGATTCTGAGTGAGAATCGTCAGAACTGGATCAGGGACTGAACTGGATTCTGAGTGAGAATAGTCAGAACTGGATCACAGACTGAACTGGATTCTGAGTGAGAATAGTCAGAACTGGATCAGAGACTGAACTGGATTCTGAGTGAGAATAGTCAGAACTGAATCAGGGACTGAGCTGGATTCTGAGTGAGAATAGTCAGAACGGGATCAGAGACTGAACTGGATTCTGAGTGAGAATAGTCAGAACTGGATCAGGGACTGAACTGAATTCTGTGTGAGAATAGTCAGAACTGGATCATGGACTGAACTGGATTCTGTGTGAGAAAAGTCAGAACTGGATCAGGGACTGAGCCGGATTCTGAGTGAGAATAGTCAGAACTGGATCAGGGACTGAACTGGATTTTACAGTGAGAATAGTCTGAACTGGATCAGTGACTGAACTGGATTCTGAGTGAGAATAGTCAGAACTGGATCAGGGACTGAACTGGATTCTGAGTGAGAATAGTCAGAACTGGATCACGGACTGAACTGGATTCTGAGTGAGAATAGTCAGAACTGGATCAGAGACTGAACTGGATTCTGAGTGAGAATAGTCAGAACTGGATCAGGGACTGCACTGGATTCTGAGTGAGAATAGTCAGAACTGGATCAGGGACTGAACTGGATTCTGAGTGAGAATAGTCAGAACTGGATCACGGACTGAACTGGATTCTGAATGAGAATAGTCAGAACTGGATCAGAGACTGAACTGGTTTCTGAGTGAGAATAGTCAGAACTGGATCATGGACTGAACTGGATTCTGAGTGAGAGTAGTCAGAACTGGATCAGAGACTGAACTGGATTCTGAGTGAGAATCGTCAGAACTGGATCATGGACTGAACTGGATTCTGAGTGAGAATAGTCAGAACTGGATCAGAGACTGAACTGGATTCTGAGTGAGAATAGTCAGAACTGGATCAGGGACTGAGCTGGATTCTGAGTGAGAATAGTCAGAACTGGATCAGAGACTGAACTGGATTCTGAGTGAGAATAGTCAGAACTGGATCAGGGACTGAGCTGGATTCTGAGTGAGAATAGTCAGAACTGGATCAGGGACTGAACTGGATTCTGAGTGAGAATAGTCAGAACTGGATCATGGACTGAACTGCATTCTGAATGAGAATAGTCAGAACTGGATCAGGGACTGAACTGGATTCTACAGTGAGAATAGTCAGAACTGGATCAGGGACTGAACTGAAATCTGTGTGAGAATAGTCAGAACTGGATCATGGACTGAACTGGATATCTGTGTGAGAATAGTCAGAACTGGATCAGGGACTGAGCTGGATTCTACAGTGAGAATAGTCAGAACTGGATCAGGGACTGAACTGGATTCTGAGTGAGAATCGTCAGAACTGGATCAGAGACTGAACTGGATTCTACAGTGAGAATAGTCAGAACTGGATCAGGGACTGAACTGGATTCTGAGTGAGAATAGTCAGAACTGGATCAGAGACTGAACTGGATTCTGAGTGAGAATCGTCAGAACTGGATCAGGGACTGAACTGGATTCTGAGTGAGAATAGTCAGAACTGGATCACAGACTGAACTGGATTCTGAGTGAGAATAGTCAGAACTGGATCAGAGACTGAACTGGATTCTGAGTGAGAATAGTCAGAACTGAATCAGGGACTGAGCTGGATTCTGAGTGAGAATAGTCAGAACTGGATCAGAGACTGAACTGGATTCTGAGTGAGAATAGTCAGAACTGGATCAGGGACTGAACTGAATTCTGTGTGAGAATAGTCAGAACTGGATCATGGACTGAACTGGATTCTGTGTGAGAAAAGTCAGAACTGGATCAGGGACTGAGCCAGATTCTGAGTGAGAATAGTCAGAACTGGATCAGGGACTGAACTGGATTTTACAGTGAGAATAGTCTGAACTGGATCAGTGACTGAACTGGATTCTGAGTGAGAATAGTCAGAACTGGATCAGGGACTGAACTGGATTCTGAGTGAGAATAGTCAGAACTGGATCACGGACTGAACTGGACTCTGAGTGAGAAAAGTCAGAACTGGATCATGGACTGAACTGCATTCTGAATGAGAATAGTCAGAACTGGATCAGGGACTGAACTGGATTCTACAGTGAGAATAGTCAGAACTGGATCAGGGACTGAACTGAAATCTGTGTGAGAATAGTCAGAACTGGATCATGGACTGAACTGGATATCTGTGTGAGAATAGTCAGAACTGGATCAGGGACTGAGCTGGATTCTACAGTGAGAATAGTCAGAACTGGATCAGGGACTGAACTGGATTCTGAGTGAGAATAGTCAGAACTGGATCACGGACTGAACTGGACTCTGAGTGAGAAAAGTCAGAACTGGATCATGGACTGAACTGGATTCTGAGTGAGAGTAGTCAGAACTGGATCAGAGACTGAACTGGATTCTGAGTGAGAATAGTCAGAACTGGATCAGAGACTGAACTGGATTCTGAGTGAGAATAGTCAGAACTGGATCATGGACTGAACTGGATTCTGAGTGAGAATAGTCAGAACTGGATCAGAGACTGAACTGGATTCTGAGTGAGAATAGTCAGGACTGGATCAGGGACTGAGCTGGATTCTTAGTGAGAATAGTCAGAACTGGATCAGAGACTGAACTGGATTCTGAGTGAGAATAGTCAGAACTGGATCAGGGACTGAGCTGGATTCTGAGTGAGAATAGTCAGAACTGGATCAGGGACTGAACTGGATTCTGAGTGAGAATAGTCAGAACTGGATCAGGGACTGAGCTGGATTCTGAGTGAGAATAGTCAGAACTGGATCAAGGACTGAACTGGATTCTGAGTGAGAATCGTCAGAACTGGATCAGGGACTGAACTGGATTCTGAGTGAGAATAGTCAGAACTGGATCAGGGACTCAACTGGATTCTGAGTGAGAATAGTCAGAACTGGATCATGGACTGAACTGCATTCTGATTGAGAATAGTCAGAACTGGATCAGGGACTGAACTGGATTCTACAGTGCGAATAGTCAGAACTGGATCAGGGACTGAACTGGATTCTGTGTGAGATTAGTCAGAACTGGATCATGGACTGAACTGGATTCTGTGTGAGAATAGTCAGAACTGGATCAGGGACTGAGCTGGATTCTCCAGTGAGAATAGTCAGAACTGGATCAGGGACTGAGCCGGATTCTGAGTGAGAAAAGTCAGAACTGGATCATGGACTGAACTGCATTCTGAATGAGAATAGTCAGAACTGTATCAGGGACTGAACTGGATTCTACAGTGAGAATAGTCAGAACTGGATCAGGGACTGAACTGAATTCTGTGTGAGAATAGTCAGAACTGGATCAGGGACTGAACTGAATTCTGTGTGAGAATAGTCAGAACTGGATCAGGGAATGAGATGGATTCTCCAGTGAGAATAGTCAGAACTGGATCAGGGACTGAGCCGGATTCTGAGTGAGACTAGTCAGAACTGGATCAGGGACTGAACTGGATTCTGTGTGAGAATAGTCAGAACTGGATCAGGGACTGAGCCGGATTCTGAGTGAGAATAGTCAGCACTGGATCAGGGATTGAGCCGGATTCTGAGTGAGAATAGTCAGAACTGGATCAGGGATTGAGCTGGATTCTACAGTGAGAATAGTCAGAACTGGATCAGGGACTGAACTGGATTCTGAGTGAGAATAGTCAGAACTGGATCAGAGACTGAACTAGATTCTACAGTGAGAATAGTCAGAACTGGATCAGGGACTGAACTGGATTCTGAGTGAGAATAGTCAGAACTGGATCAGAGACTGAACTGGAATCTGAGTGAGAATCGTCAGAACTGGATCAGGGACTGAACTGGATTCTGAGTGAGAATAGTCAGAACTGGATCACGGACTGAACTGGATTCTGAGTGAGAATAGTCAGAACTGGATCACGGACTGAACTGGATTCTGAGTGAGAATAGTCAGAAATGGATCAGGGACTGAGCTGGATTCTGAGTGAGAATAGTCAGAACTGGATCAGAGACTGAACTGGATTCTGAGTGAGAATAGTCAGACTGGATCAGGGACTGAACTGAATTCTGTGTGAGAATAGTCAGAACTGGATCAGGGAATGAGATGGATTCTCCAGTGAGAAAAGTCAGAACTGGATCAGGGACTGAGCCGGATTCTGAGTGAGAATAGTCAGAACTGGATCAGGGACTGAACTGGATTCTGTGTGAGAATAGTCAGAACTGGATCAGGGACTGAGCCGGATTCTGAGTGAGAATAGTTGGAACTGGATCAGGGACTGAGCCGGATTCTGAGTGAGAATAGTCAGAACTGGATCAGGGACTGAGCTGGATTCTACAGTGAGAATAGTCAGAACTGGATCAGGGACTGAACTGGATTCTGAGTGAGAATAGTCAGAACTGGATCAGAGACTGAACTGGATTCTACAGTGAGAATAGTCAGAACTGGATCAGGGACTGAACTGGATTCTGAGTGAGAATAGTCAGAACTGGATCAGAGACTGAACTGGATTCTGAGTGAGAATCGTCAGAACTGGATCAGGGACTGAACTGGATTCTGATTGAGAATTGTCAGAACTGGATCACGGACTGAACTGGATTCTGAGTGAGAATAGTCAGAACTGGATCACGGACTGAACTGGATTCTGAGTGAGAATAGTCAGAACTGGATCAGGGACTGAGCTGGATTCTGAGTGAGAATAGTCAGAACTGGATCAGAGACTGAACTGGATTCTGAGTGAGAATAGTCAGAACTGGATCAGGGACTGAACTGAATTCTGTGTGAGAATAGTCAGAACTGGATCATGGACTGAACTGGATTCTGTGTGAGAATAGTCAGAACTGGATCAGGGACTGAGCCGGATTCTGAGTGAGAATAGTCAGAACTGGATCAGGGACTGAACTGGATTCTGCAGTGAGAATAGTCTGAACTGGATCAGGGACTGAACTGGATTCTGAGTGAGAATAGTCAGAACCGGATCAGGGACTGAACTGGATTCTGAGTGAGAATAGTCAGAACTGGATCACAGACTGAACTGGATTCTGAATGAGAATAGTCAGAACTGGATCAGAGACTGAACTGGATTCTGAGTGAGAATAGTCAGAACTGGATCAGGGACTGCACTGGATTCTGAGTGAGAATAGTCAGAACTGGATCAGGGACTGAACTGGATTCTGAGTGAGAATAGTCAGAACTGGATCAGAGACTGAATTGGTTTCTGAGTGAGAATAGTCAGAACTGGATCATGGACTGAACTGGATTCTGAGTGAGAGTAGTCAGAACTGGATCAGAGACTGAACTGGATTCTGAGTGAGAATAGTCAGAACTGGATCAGAGACTGAACTGGATTCTGAGTGAGAACAGTCAGAACTGGATCATGGACTGAACTGGATTCTGAGTGAGAATAGTCAGAACTGGATCAGAGACTGAACTGGATTCTGAGTGAGAATAGTCAGAACTGGATCAGGGACTGAGCTGGATTCTGAGTGAGAATAGTCAGAACTGGATCAGAGACTGAACTGGATTCTGAGTGAGAATAGTCAGAACTGGATCAGGGACTGAGCTGGATTCAGAGTGAGAATAGACAGAACTGGAACAGGGACTGAACTGGATTCTGAGTGAGAATAGTCAGAATTGGATCAGGGACTGAGCTGGATTCTCCAGTGAGAATAGTCAGAACTGGATCATGGACTAAACTGAATTCTGTGTGAGAATAGTCAGAACTGGATCATGGACTGAACTGGATTCTGTGTGAGAATAGTCAGAACGGGATCATGGACTGAGCTGGATTCTGTGTGAGAATAGTCAGAACTGGATTATGGACTGAACTGGATTCTGTGTGAGAATAGCCAGAACTGGATCAGGGACTGAGCAGGATTCTGAGTGAGAATAGTCAGAACTGGATCAGGGACTGAACTGGATTCTGTGTGAGAATAGTCAGAACTGGATCAGGGAATGAGATGGATTCTCCAGTGAGAATAGTCAGAACTGGATCAGGGACTGAGCCGGATTCTGAGTGAGAATAGTCAGAACTGGATCAGGGACTGAACTGGATTCTGTGTGAGAATAGTCAGAACTGGATCAGGGACTGAGCCGGATTCTGAGTGAGAATAGTCAGAACTGGATCAGGGACTGAGCTGGATTCTACAGTGAGAATAGTCAGAACTGGATCAGGGACTGAACTGGATTCTGAGTGAGAATAGTCAGAACTGGATCAGAGACTGAACTGGATTCTACAGTGAGAATAGTCAGAACTGGATCAGGGACTGAACTGGATTCTGAGTGAGAATAGTCAGAACTGGATCAGGGACTGAACTGGATTCTGAGTGAGAATCGTCAGAACTGGATCAGGGACTGAACTGGATTCTGAGTGAGAATAGTCAGAACTGGATCACGGACTGAACTGGATTCTGAGTGAGAATAGTCAGAACTGGATCACGGACTGAACTGGATTCTGAGTGAGAATAGTCAGAACTGGATCAGGGACTGAGCTGGATTCTGAGTGAGAATAGTCAGAACTGGATCAGAGACTGAACTGGATTCTGAGTGAGAATAGTCAGAACTGGATCAGGGACTGAACTGAATTCTATGTGAGAATAGTCAGAACTGGATCATGGACTGAACTGGATTCTGTGTGAGAATAGTCAGAACTGGATCAGGGACTGAGCCGGATTCTGAGTGAGAATAGTCAGAACTGGATCAGGGACTGAACTGGATTCTACAGTGAGAATAGTCTGAACTGGATCAGGGACTGAACTGGATTCTGAGTGAGAATAGGCAGAACCGGATCAGGGACTGAACTGGATTCTGAGTGAGAATAGTCAGAACTGGATCACAGACTGAACTGGATTCTGAGTGAGAATAGTCAGAACTGGATCAGAGACTGAACTGGATTCTGAGTGAGAATAGTCAGAACTGGATCAGGGACTGCACTGGATTCTGAGTGAGAATAGTCAGAACTGGATCAGGGACTGAACTGGATTCTGAGTGAGAATAGTCAGAACTGGATCACGGACTGAACTGGATTCTGAGTGAGAATAGTCAGAACTGGATCAGAGACTGAACTGGATTCTGAGTGAGAATAGTCAGAACTGGATCAGGGACTGAGCTGGATTCAGAGTGAGAATAGTCAGAACTGGATCAGGGACTGAACTCGATTCTACAGTGAGAATAGACAGAACTGGAACAGGGACTGAACTGGATTCTGAGTGAGAATAGTCAGAATTGGATCAGGGACTGAGCTGGATTCTCCAGTGAGAATAGTCAGAACTGGATCATGGACTAAACTGAATTCTGTGTGAGAATAGTCAGAACTGGATCATGGACTGAACTGGATTCTGTGTGAGAATAGTCAGAACTGGATCAGGGACTGAGCTGGATTCTGAGTGAGAATAGTCAGAACTGGATCAGGGACTGAACTGGATTCTGCAGTGAGAATAGTCTGAACTGGATCAGGGACTGAACTGGATTCTGAGTGAGAATCGTCAGAATTGGATCAGGGTCTGAGCTGGATTCTCCAGTGAGAATATTCAGAACTGGATCAGGGTCTGAGCTGGATTCTCCAGTGAGAATAGTCAGAACTGGATCATGGACTGAACTGGATTCTGTGTGAGAATAGTCAGAACTGGGTAAGGGACTGAGCCGGATTCTGAGTGAGAATAGTCAGAACTGGATCAGGGACTGAGCCGGATTCTGAGTGAGAACAGTCAGAACTGGATCAGGGACTGAACTGGATTCTACAGTGAGAATAGTCAGAACTGGATCAGGGACTGAACTGGATTCTGAGTGAGAATAGTCAGAACTGGATCACGGACTGAACTGGATTCTGAGTGAGAATAGTCAGAACTGGATCAGGGACTGAACTGGATTCTGAGTGAGAATGGTCAGAACTGGATCACGGACTGAACTGGATTCTGAGTGAGAATAGTCAGAACTGGATCAGAGACTGAACTGGATTCTGAGTGAGAATAGTCAGAACTGGATCACGGACTGAACTGGATTCTGAGTGAGAATAGTCAGAACTGGATCAGGGACTGAGCTGGATTCTGAGTGAGAATAGTCAGAACTGGATCAGGGACTGAACTGGATTCTTTGTGAGAATAGTCAGAACTGGATCATGGACTGAACTGGATTCTGAGTTAGAATAGGCAGAACTGGATCAGGGACTGAGCTGGATTATGAGTGAGAATAGTCAGAACTGGATCAAGGACTGAACTGGATTCTGAGTGAGAATCGTCAGAACTGGATCAGGGACTGAACTGGATTCTGAGTGAGAATATTCAGAACTGGATCAGGGTCTGAACTGGATTCTGAGTGAGAATAGTCAGAACTGGATCATGGACTGAACTGCATTCTGATTGAGAATAGTCAGAACTGGATCAGGGACTGAACTTGATTCTACAGTGCGAATAGTCAGAACTGGATCAGGGACTGAACTGGATTCTGTGTGAGATTAGTCAGAACTGGATCATGGACTGAACTGGATTCTGTGTGAGAATAGTCAGAACTGGATCAGGGACTGAGCTCGATTCTCCAGTGAGAATAGTCAGAACTGGATCAGGGACTGAGCCGGATTCTGAGTGAGAAAATTCAGAACTGGATCATGGACTGAACTGCATTCTGAATGAGAATAGTCAGAACTGGATCAGGGACTGAACTGGATTCTACAGTGAGAATAGTCAGAACTGGATCAGGGACTGAACTGAATTCTGTGTGAGAATAGTCAGAACTGGATCATGGACTGAACTGGATATCTGTGTGAGAATAGTCAGAACTGGATCAGGGAATGAGATGGATTCTCCAGTGAGAATAGTCAGAACTGGATCAGGGACTGAGCCGGATTCTGAGTGAGAATAGTCAGAAATGGATCAGGGACTGAACTGGATTCTGTGTGAGAATAGTCAGAACTGGATCAGGGACTGAGCCGGATTCTGAGTGAGAATAGTCAGAACTGGATCAGGGACTGAGCCGCATTCTGAGTGAGAATAGTCAGAACTGGATCAGGGACTGAGCTGGATTCTACAGTAAGAATAGTCAGAACTGGATCAGGGACTGAACTGGATTCTGAGTGAGAATAGTCAGAACTGGATCAGAGACTGAACTGGATTCTACAGTGAGAATAGTCAGAACTGGATCAGGGACTGAACTGGATTCTGAGTGAGAATAGTCAGAACTGGATCAGAGACTGAACTGGATTCTGAGTGAGAATCGTCAGAACTGGATCAGGGACTGAACTGGATTCTGAGTGAGAATAGTCAGAACTGGATCACGGACTGAACTGGATTCTGAGTGAGAATAGTCAGAACTGGATCACGGACTGAACTGGATTCTGAGTGAGAATAGTCAGAACTGGATCAGGGACTGAGCTGGATTCTGAGTGAGAATAGTCAGAACTGGATCAGAGACTGAACTGGATTCTGAGTGAGAATAGTCAGAACTGGATCAGGGACTGAACTGAATTCTATGTGAGAATAGTCAGAACTGGATCATGGACTGAACTGGATTCTGTGTGAGAATAGTCAGAACTGGATCAGGGACTGAGCCGGATTCTGAGTGAGAATAGTCAGAACTGGATCAGGGACTGAACTGGATTCTACAGTGAGAATAGTCTGAACTGGATCAGGGACTGAACTGGATTCTGAGTGTGAACAGTCAGAACCGGATCAGGGACTGAACTGGATTCTGAGTGAGAATAGTCAGAACTGGATCAGAGACTGAACTGGATTCTGAGTGAGAATAGTCAGAACTGGATCAGAGACTGAACTGGATTCTGAGTGAGAATAGTCAGAACTGGATCAGGGACTGCACTGGATTCTCAGTGAGAATAGTCAGAACTGGATCAGGGACTGAACTGGATTCTGAGTGAGAATAGTCAGAACTGGATCAGAGACTGAACTGGATTCTGAGTGAGAATAGTCAGAACTGGATCAGAGACTGAATTGGTTTCTGAGTGAGAATAGTCAGAACTGGATCATGGACTGAACTGGCTTATGAGTGAGAGTAGTCAGAACTGGATCAGAGACTGAACTGGATTCTGAGTGAGAATAGTCAGAACTGGATCAGAGACTGAACTGGATTCTGAGTGAGAATAGTCAGAACTGGATCATGGACTGAACTGGATTCTGAGTGAAAATAGTCAGAACTGGATCAGAGACTGAACTGGATTCTGAGTGAGAATAGTCAGAACTGGATCAGGGACTGAGCTGGATTCTGAGTGAGAATAGTCAGAACTGGATCAGAGACTGAACTGGATTCTGAGTGAGAATAGTCAGAACTGGATCAGGGACTGAACTGGATTCTACAGTGAGAATAGACAGAACTGGAACAGGGACTGAACTGGATTCTGAGTGAGAATAGTCAGAATTGGATCAGGGACTGAGCTGGATTCACCAGTGAGAATAGTCAGAACTGGATCATGGACTAAACTGAATTCTGTGTGAGAATAGTCAGAACTGGATCATGGACTGAACTGGATTCTGTGTGAGAATAGTCAGAACTGGATCAGGGATTGAGCTGGATTCTGAGTGAGAATAGTCAGAACTGGATCAGGGACTGAACTGGATTCTGCAGTGAGAATAGTCTGAAATGGATCAGGGACTGAACTGGATTCTGAGTGAGAATCGTCAGAATTGGATCAGGGTCTGAGCTGGATTCTCCAGTGAGAATAGTCGGAACTGGATCAGGGTCTGAGCTGGATTCTCCAGTGAGAATAGTCAGAACTGGATCATGGACTGAACTGGATTCTGTGTGAGAATAGTCAGAACTGGGTAAGGGACTGAGCCGGATTCTGAGTGAGAATAGTCAGAACTGGATCAGGGACTGAGCCGGATTCTGAGTGAGAACAGTCAGAACTGGATCAGGGACTGAACTGGATTCTACAGTGAGAATAGTCAGAACTGGATCAGGGACTGAACTGGATTCTGAGTGAGAATTGTTAGAACTGGTTCAGGTACTGAACTGGATTCTGAGTGAGAATGGTCAGAACTGGATTATGGACTGAACTGGATTCTACAGTGAGAATAGTCAGAACTGGATCAGGGACTGAACTGGATTCTGAGTGAGAATCGTCAGAACTGGACCAGGGACTGAACTGGATTCTGAGTGAGAATAGTCAGAACTGGATCAGGGACTGAACTGGATTCTGAGTGAGAATAGTCAGAACTGGATCAGGGACTGAACTGGATTCTGAGTGAGAATAGTCAGAACTGGATCAGAGACTGAACTGGATTCTACAGTGAGAATAGTCAGAACTGGATCAGGGACAGAACTGGATTCTGAGTGAGAATAGTCAGAACTGGATCAGAGACTGAACTGGATTCTGAGTGAGAATCGTCAGAACTGGATCAGGGACTGAACTGGATTCTGAGTGAGAATAGTCAGAACTGGATCACAGACTGAACTGGATTCTGAGTGAGAAAAGTCAGAACTGGATCACGGACTGAACTGGATTCTGAGTGAGAATAGTCAGAACTGGATCAGGGACTGAGCTGGATTCTGAGTGAGAATAGTCAGAACTGGATCAGAGACTGAACTGGATTCTGAGTGAGAATAGTCAGAACTGGATCAGGGACTGAACTGAATTCTATGTGAGAATAGTCAGAACTGGATCATGGACTGAACTGGATTCTGTGTGAGAATAGTCAGAACTGGATCAGGGACTGAGCCGGATTCTGAGTGAGAATAGTCAGAACTGGATCAGGGACTGAACTGGATTCTACAGTGAGAATAGTCTGAACTGGATCAGGGACTGAGCTGGATTCTGAGTGAGAATAGTCAGAACTGGATCAGAGACTGAACTGGATTCTGAGTGAGAATAGTCAGAACTGGATCAGGGACTGAGCTGGATTCAGAGTGAGAATAGTCAGAACTGGATCAGGGACTGAACTGGATTCTACAGTGAGAATAGACAGAACTGGAACAGGGACTGAACTGGATTCTGAGTGAGAATAGTCAGAATTGATTCAGGGACTGAGCTGGATTCTCCAGTGAGAATAGTCAGAACTGGATCATGGACTAAACTGAATTCTGTGTGAGAATAGTCAGAACTGGATCATGGACTGAACTGGATTCTGTGTGAGAATAGTCAGAACTGGATCAGGGACTGAGCTGGATTCTGAGTGAGAATAGTCAGAACTGGATCAGGGAATGAACTGGATTCTGCAGTGAGAATAGTCTGAACTGGATCAGGGACTGAACTGGATTCTGAGTGAGAATCGTCAGAATTGGATCAGGGTCTGAGCTGGATTCTCCAGTGAGAATAGTCAGAACTGGATCAGGGTCTGAGCTGGATTCTCCAGTGAGAATAGTCAGAACTGGATCATGGACTGAACTGGATTCTGTGTGAGAATAGTCAGAACTGGGTAAGGGACTGAGCCGGATTCTGAGTGAGAATAGTCAGAACTGGATCAGGGACTGAGCCGGATTCTGAGTGAGAACAGTCAGAACTGGATCAGGGACTGAACTGGATTCTACAGTGAGAATAGTCAGAACTGGATCAGGGACTGAACTGGATTCTGAGTGAGAATTGTTAGAACTGGTTCAGGTACTGAACTGGATTCTGAGTGAGAATGGTCAGAACTGGATTATGGACTGAACTGGATTCTACAGTGAGAATAGTCAGAACTGGATCAGGGACTGAACTGGATTCTGAGTGAGAATAGTCAGAACTGGATCAGAGACTGAACTGGATTCTGAGTGAGAATCGTCAGAACTGGACCAGGGACTGAACTGGATTCTGAGTGAGAATAGTCAGAACTGGATCAGGGACTGAACTGGATTCTGAGTGAGAATAGTCAGAACTGGATCAGAGACTGAACTGGATTCTACAGTGAGAATATTCAGAACTGGATCAGGGACTGAACTGGATTCTGAGTGAGAATAGTCAGAACTGGATCAGAGACTGAACTGGATTCTGAGTGAGAATCGTCAGAACTGGATCAGGGACTGAACTGGATTCTGAGTGAGAATAGTCAGAACTGGATCACGGACTGAACTGGATTCTGAGTGAGAATAGTCAGAACTGGATCACGGACTGAACTGGATTCTGAGTGAGAATAGTCAGAACTGGATCAGGGACTGAGCTGGATTCTGAGTGAGAATAGTCAGAACTGGATCAGAGACTGAACTGGATTCTGAGTGAGAATAGTCAGAACTGGATCAGGGACTGAACTGAATTCTGAGTGAGAATAGTCAGAACTGGATCAGGGACTGAGCTGGATTCTGAGTGAGAATAGTCAGAACTGGATCAGAGACTGAACTGGATTCTGAGTGAGAATAGTCAGAACTGGATCACGGACTGAACTGGATTCTGAGTGAGAATAGTCAGAACTGGATCAGGGACTGAGCTGGATTCTGAGTGAGAATAGTCAGAACTGGATCAGAGACTGAACTGGATTCTGAGTGAGAATAGTCAGAACTGGATCAGGGACTGAACTGAATTCTATGCGAGAATAGTCAGAACTGGATCATGGACTGAACTGGATTCTGTGTGAGAATAGTCAGAACTGGATCAGGGACTGAGCCGGATTCTGAGTGAGAATAGTCAGAACTGGATCAGGGACTGAACTGGATTCTACAGTGAGAATAGTCTGAACTGGATCAGGGACTGAACTGGATTCTGAGTGAGAATAGTCAGAACCGGATCAGGGACTGAACTGGATTCTGAGTGAGAATAGTCAGAACTGGATCACAGACTGAACTGGATTCTGAGTGAGAATAGTCAGAACTGGATCAGAGACTGAACTGGATTCTGAGTGAGAATAGTCAGAACTGGATCAGGGACTGCACTGGATTCTGAGTGAGAATAGTCAGAACTGGATCAGGGACTGAACTGGATTCTGAGTGAGAATAGTCAGAACTGGATCACGGACTGAACTGGATTCTGAGTGAGAATAGTCAGAACTGGATCAGAGACTGAATTGGTTTCTGAGTGAGAATAGTCAGAACTGGATCATGGACTGAACTGGATTCTGAGTGAGAGTAGTCAGAACTGGATCAGAGACTGAACTGGATTCTGAGTGAGAATAGTCAGAACTGGATCAGAGACTGAACTGGATTCTGAGTGAGAATAGTCAGAACTGGATCAGAGACTGAACTGGATTCTGAGTGAGAATAGTCAGAACTGGATCAGGGACTGAGCTGGATTCTGAGTGAGAATAGTCAGAACTGGATCAGAGACTGAACTGGATTCTGAGTGAGAATAGTCAGAACTGGATCAGGGACTGAGCTGGATTCAGAGTGAGAATAGTCAGAACTGGATCAGGGACTGAACTGGATTCTACAGTGAGAATAGACAGAACTGGAACAGGGACTGAACTGGATTCTGAGTGAGAATAGTCAGAATTGGATCAGGGACTGAGCTGGATTCTCCAGTGAGAATAGTCAGAACTGGATCATGGACTAAACTGAATTCTGTGTGAGAATAGTCAGAACTGGATCATGGACTGAACTGGATTCTGTGTGAGAATAGTCAGAACTGGATCAGGGACTGAGCTGGATTCTGAGTGAGAATAGTCAGAACTGGATCAGGGACTGAACTGGATTCTGAGTGAGAATTGTTAGAACTGGTTCAGGTACTGAACTGGATTCTGAGTGAGAATGGTCAGAACTGGATTATGGACTGAACTGGATTCTACAGTGAGAATAGTCAGAACTGGATCAGGGACTGAACTGGATTCAGAGTGAGAATAGTCAGAACTGGATCAGAGACTGAACTGGATTCTGAGTGAGAATCGTCAGAACTGGACCAGGGACTGAACTGGATTCTGAGTGAGAATAGTCAGAACTGGATCACGGACTGAACTGGATTCTGAGTGAGAATAGTCAGAACTGGATCACGGACTGAACTGGATTCTGAGTGAGAATAGTCAGAACTGGATCAGGGACTGAGCTGGATTCTGAGTGAGAATAGTCAGAACTGGATCAGAGACTGAACTGGATTCTCAGTGAGAATAGTCAGAACTGGATCAGGGACTGAACTGAATTCTGTGTGAGAATAGTCAGAACTGGATCATGGACTGAACTGGATTCTGTGTGAGAATAGTCAGAACTGGATCAGGGACTGAGCCGGATTCTGAGTGAGAATAGTCAGAACTGGATCAGGGACTGAACTGGATTCTGAGTGAGAATAGTTAGAACTGGATCACAGACTGAACTGGATTCTGAGTGAGAATAGTCAGAACTGGATCACAGACTGAACTGGATTCTGAGTGAGAATAGTCAGATCTGGATCAGGGACTGCACTGGATTCTGAGTGAGAATAGTCAGAACTGGATCAGGGACTGAACTGGATTCTGAGTGAGAATAGTCAGAACTGGATCACGGACTGAACTGGATTCTGAATGAGAATAGTCAGAACTGGATCAGAGACTGAATTGGTTTCTGAGTGAGAATAGTCAGAACTGGATCATGGACTGAACTGGATTCTGAGTGAGAGTAGTCAGAACTGGATCAGAGACTGAACTGGATTCTGAGTGAGAATAGTCAGAACTGGATCAGAGACTGAACTGGATTCTGAGTGAGAATAGTCAGAACTGGATCATGGACTGAACTGGATTCTGAGTGAGAATAGTCAGAACTGGATCAGAGACTGAACTGGATTCTGAGTGAGAATAGTCAGAACTGGATCAGGGACTGAGCTGGATTCTGAGTGAGAATAGTCAGAACTGGATCAGAGACTGAACTGGATTCTGAGTGAGAATAGTCAGAACTGGATCAGAGACTGAACTGGATTCTGAGTGAGAATAGTCAGAACTTGATCAGAGACTGAACTGGATTCTGAGTGAGAATAGTCAGAACTGGATCATGGACTGAACTGGATTCTGAGTGAGAATAGTCAGAATTGGATCAGGGACTGAGCTGGATTCTCCAGTGAGAATAGTCAGAACTGGATCATGGACTAAACTGAATTCTGTGTGAGAATAGTCAGAACTGGATCATGGACTGAACTGGATTCTGTGTGAGAATAGTCAGAACTGGATCAGGGACTGAGCTGGATTCTGAGTGAGAATAGTCAGAACTGGATCAGGGACTGAACTGGATTCTGCAGTGAGAATAGTCTGAACTGGATCAGGGACTGAACTGGATTCTGAGTGAGAATCGTCAGAATTGGATCAGGGTCTGAGCTGGATTCTCCAGTGAGAATAGTCAGAACTGGATCATGGACTGAACTGGATTCTGTGTGAGAATAGTCAGAACTGGGTAAGGGACTGAGCCGGATTCTGAGTGAGAATAGTCAGAACTGGATCAGGGACTGAGCCGGATTCTGAGTGAGAACAGTCAGAACTGGATCAGGGACTGAACTGGATTCTACAGTGAGAATAGTCAGAACTGGATAAGGGACTGAACTGGATTCTGAGTGAGAATTGTTAGAACTGGTTCAGGTACTGAACTGGATTCTGAGTGAGAATGGTCAGAACTGGATCAGGGACTGAACTGGATTCTGAGTGAGAATAGTCAGAACTGGATCAGAGACTGAACTGGATTCTGAGTGAGAATAGTCAGAACTGGATCACGGACTGAACTGGATTCTGAGTGAGAATAGTCAGAACTGGATCAGAGACTGAACTGGATTCTGAGTGAGAAAAGTCAGAACTGGATCAGAGACTGAACTGGATTCTGAGTGAGAATAGTCAGAACTGGATCATGGACTGAACTGGAATTCTGAGTGAGAATAGTCAGAACTGGATCAGAGACTGAACTGGATTCTGAGTGAGAATAGTCAGAACTGGATCAGGGACTGAGCTGGATTCTGAGTGAGAATAGTCAGAACTGGATCAGAGACTGAACTGGATTCTGAGTGAGAATAGTCAGAACTGGATCAGGGACTGAGCTGGATTCAGAGTGAGAATAGTCAGAACTGGATCAGGGACTGAACTGGATTCTACAGTGAGAATAGACAGAACTGGAACAGGGACTGAACTGGATTCTGAGTGAGAATAGTCAGAATTGGATCAGGGACTGAGCTGGATTCTCCAGTGAGAATAGTCAGAACTGGATCATGGACTAAACTGAATTCTGTGTGAGAATAGTCAGAACTGGATCATGGACTGAACTGGATTCTGTGTGAGAATAGTCAGAACTGGATCAGGGACTGAGCTGGATTCTGAGTGAGAATAGTCAGAACTGGATCAGGGACTGAACTGGATTCTGCAGTGAGAATAGTCTGAACTGGATCAGGGACTGAACTGGATTCTGAGTGAGAATCGTCAGAATTGGATCAGGGTCTGAGCTGGATTCTCCAGTGAGAATAGTCAGAACTGGATCATGGACTGAGCCGGATTCTGAGTGAGAATAGTCAGAACTGGATCAGGGACTGAGCCGGATTCTGAGTGAGAACAGTCAGAACTGGATCAGGGACTGAACTGGATTCTGAGTGAGAATGGTCAGAACTGGATCACGGACTGAACTGGATTCTGAGTGAGAACAGTCAGAACTGGATAAGGGACTGAACTGGATTCTGAGTGAGAATGGTCAGAACTGGATCACGGACTGAACTGGATTCTGAGTGAGAATAGTCAGAACTGGATCAGAGACTGAACTGGATTCTGAGTGAGAATAGTCAGAACTGGATCACGGACTGAACTGGATTCTGAGTGAGAATAGTCAGAACTGGATCAGGGACTGAGCTGGATTCTGAGTGAGAATAGTCAGAACTGGATCAGGGACTGAACTGGATTCTTTGTGAGAATAGTCAGAACTGGATCATGGACTGAACTGGATTCTGTGTGAGAATAGGCAGAACTGGATCAGGGACTGAGCTGGATTCTCCAGTGAGAATAGTCAGAACTGGATCATGGACTGAAATGGATTCTGTGTGAGAATAGTCAGAACTGGATCAGGGACTGAACTGGATTCTGAGTGAGAATCGTCAGAACTGAATCAGGGACTGAACTGGATTCTGAGTGAGAATAGTCAGAATTGGATCAGGGACTGAGCTGGATTCTCCAGTGAGAATAGTCAGAACTGGATCAGGGACTGAGCCGGATTCTGAGTGAGAATAGTCAGAACTGGATCAGGGACTGAGCTGGATTCTACAGTGAGAATAGTCAGAACTGGATCATGGACTGAACTGGATTCTGTGTGAGAATAGTCAGAACTGGATCATGGACTGAACTGGATTCTGTGTGAGAATAGTCAGAACTGGATCAGGGACTGAGCTGGATTCTGAGTGAGAATAGTCAGAACTGGATCAGGGACTGAGCTGGATTCTGAGTGAGAATAGTCAGAACTGCTTCAGGGACTGAACTGGATTCTACAGTGAGAATAGTCAGAACTGGATCAGGGACTGAACTGGATTGTGAGTGAGAATAGTCAGAACTGGATCATGGACTGAACTGGATTCTGAGTGAGAATAGTCAGAATTGGATCAGGGACTGAGCTGGATTCTCCAGTGAGAATAGTCAGAAATGGATCAGGGACTGAACTGGATTCTGAGTGAGAATAGTCAGAACTGGATCAGGGACTGAACTGGATTCTTTGTGAGAATAGTCAGAACTGGATCGTGGACTGAACTGGATTCTGTGTGAGAATAGTCAGAACTGGATCAGGGACTGAGCTGGATTATGAGTGAGAATAGTCAGAACTGGATCAGGGACTGAACTGGATTCTGAGTGAGAATAGTCAGAACTGGATCAGGGACTGAACTGGATTCTGAGTGAGAATAGTCAGAACTGGATCAGGGAATGAGCTGGATTCTGAGTGAGAATAGTCAGAACTGGATCAGGGACTGAACTGGATTCTACAGGGATAATAATCAGAACTGGACCAGGGACTGAATTGGATTGTGAGTGAGAATAGTCAGAACTGGATCATGGACTGAAATGGATTCTGTGTGAGAATAGTCAGAACTGGATTATGGACTGAACTGGTTTCTGTGTGAGAACAGTCAGAATTGGATTATGGACTGAACTGGATTCTGTGTGAGAATAGTCAGAACTGGATCAGGGACTGAGTTTGATTCTGTGTGAGAATAGTCAGAACTGGATCAGGGACTGAGCCGGATTCTGAGTGAGAATAGTCAGAACTGGATCAGGGACTGAGCTGGATTCTCCAGTGAGAATAGTCAGAACTGGATCAGGGACTGAGCTGGATTCTGAATGTGACCAGTCAGAATTGGATCAGGGACTGAGCTGGATTCTCCAGTGAGAATAGTCAGAACTGGATCAGGGACTGAACTGGATTCTGTGTGAGAATAGTCAGAACTGGAACACGGACTGAACTGGATATCTGTGTGAGAATAGTCAGAACTGGATCAGGGAATGAGCTGGATTCTGAGTGAGAATAATCAGAACTGGATCAAGGACTGAACTGGATTCTGAGTGAGAATAGTTAGAACTGGATCAGGGACTGAACTGGATTGTGAGTGAGAATAGTCAGAACTGGATCATGGACTGAAATGGATTCTGTGTGAGAATAGTCAGAACTGGATTATGGACTGAACTGGATTCTGTGTGAGAATAGTCAGAACTGGATTATGGACTGAACTGGATTCTGTGTGAGAACAGTCAGAACTGGATTATGGACTGAACTGGATTCTGTGTGAGAATGGTCAGAACTGGATCCGGTACTGAGCTTGATTCTGTGTGAGAATAGTCAGAACTGGATCAGGGACTGAGCCGGATTCTGAGTGAGAATAGTCAGAACTGGATCAGGGACTGAGCCGGATTCTCCAGTGAGAATAGTCAGAACTGGATCAGGGACTGAGCTGGATTCTCCAGTGAGAATAGTCAGAACTGGATCAGGGACTGAACTGGATTCTGAATGAGAATAGTCAGAATTGGATCAGGGACTGAGCTGGATTCTCCAGTGAGATTAGTCAGAACTGGATCAGGGACTGAACTGGATTCTGAGTGAGAATAGTCAGAACTGGATCATGGACTGAACTGGATTCTGTGTGAGAATAGTCAGAACTGGATCACGGACTGAACTGGATTCTGAGTGAGAATAGTCAGAACTGGATCAGGGACTGAGCTGGATTCTGAGTGAGAATAGTCAGAACTGGATCAAGGACTGAACTGGATTCTGAGTGAGAATAGTCACAACTGGATCAGGGACTGAACTGGATTCTGAGTGAGAATAGTCAGAACTGGATCAGGGACTGAGCTGGATTCTGAGTGAGAATAGTCAGAACTGGATCAAGGACTGAACTGGATTCTGAGTGAGAATCGTCAGAACTGGATCAGGGACTGAACTGGATTCTGAGTGAGAATAGTCAGAACTGGATCAGGGACTGAACTGGATTCTGAGTGAGAATAGTCAGAACTGTATCATGGACTGAACTGCATTCTGAATGAGAATAGTCAGAACTGGATCAGGGACTGAACTGGATTCTACAGTGCGAATAGTCAGAACTGGATCATGGACTGAACTGGATTCTGTGTGAGATTAGTCAGAATTGGATCATGGACTGAACTGGATTCTGTGTGAGAATAGTCAGAACTGGATCAGGGACTGAGCTGGATTCTCCAGTGAGAATAGTCAGAACTGGATCAGGGACTGAGCCGGATTCTGAGTGAGAATAGTCAGAACTGGATCAGGGACTGAGCCGGATTCTGAGTGAGAATAGTCAGAATTGGATCAGGGACTGAGCTGGATTCTGAGTGAGAATAGTCAGAACTGGATCAGGGACTGAGCTGGATTCTGAGTGAGAATAGTCAGAACTGGATCAGAGACTGAACTGGATTCTGAGTGAGAATAGTCAGAACTGGATCAGGGACTGAACTGAATTCTGTGTGAGAATAGTCAGAACTGGATCATGGACTGAACTGGATTCTGTGTGAGAATAGTCAGAACTGGATCATGGACTGAGCCGGATTCTGAGTGAGAATAGTCAGAACTGGATCAGGGACTGAACTGGATTCTACAGTGAGAATAGTCTGAACAGGATCACGGACTGAACTGGATTCTGAGTGAGAATAGTCAGAACTGGATCAGGGACTGAACTGGATTCTGAGTGAGAATAGTCAGAACTGGATCAGAGACTGAACTGGATTCTGAGTGACAATAGTCAGAACTGGATCTGGGACTGCACTGGATTCTGAGTGAGAATAGTCAGAACTGGATCAGGGACTGAACTGGATTCTGAGTGAGAATAGTCAGAACTGGATCACGGACTGAACTGGATTCTGAGTGAGAATAGTCAGAACTGGATCAGGGACTGAACTGGATTCTGAGTGAGAATCGTCAGAACTGAATCAGGGACTGAACTGGATTCTGAGTGAGAATAGTCAGAATTGGATCAGGGACTGAGCTGGATTCTCCAGTGAGAATAGTCAGAACTGGATCAGGGACTGAGCCGGATTCTGAGTGAGAATAGTCAGAACTGGATCAGGGACTGAGCTGGATTCTACAGTGAGAATAGTCAGAACTGGATCATGGACTGAACTGGATTCTGTGTGAGAATAGTCAGAACTGGATCATGGACTGAACTGGATTCTGTGTGAGAATAGTCAGAACTGGATCAGGGACTGAGCTGGATTCTGAGTGAGAATAGTCAGAACTGGATCAGGGACTGAGCTGGATTCTGAGTGAGAATAGTCCGAACTGCTTCAGGGACTGAACTGGATTCTACAGTGAGAATAGTCAGAACTGGATCAGGGACTGAACTGGATTGTGAGTGAGAATAGTCAGAACTGGATCATGGACTGAACTGGATTCTGAGTGAGAATAGTCAGAATTGGATCAGGGACTGAGCTGGATTCTCCAGTGAGAATAGTCAGAAATGGATCAGGGACTGAACTGGATTCTGAGTGAGAATAGTCAGAACTGGATCAGGGACTGAACTGGATTCTTTGTGAGAATAGTCAGAACTGGATCGTGGACTGAACTGGATTCTGTGTGAGAATAGTCAGAACTGGATCAGGGACTGAGCTGGATTCTGAGTGAGAATAGTCAGAACTGGATCAGGGAATGAGCTGGATTCTGAGTGAGAATAGTCAGAACTGGATCAGGGACTGAACTGGATTCTACAGGGATAATAATCAGAACTGGACCAGGGACTGAATTGGATTGTGAGTGAGAATAGTCAGAACTGGATCATGGACTGAAATGGATTCTGTGTGAGAATAGTCAGAACTGGATTATGGACTGAACTGGTTTCTGTGTGAGAACAGTCAGAACTGGATTATGGACTGAACTGGATTCTGTGTGAGAATAGTCAGAACTGGATCAGGGACTGAGTTTGATTCTGTGTGAGAATAGTCAGAACTGGATCAGGGACTGAGCCGGATTCTGAGTGAGAATAGTCAGAACTGGATCAGGGACTGAGCTGGATTCTCCAGTGAGAATAGTCAGAACTGGATCAGGGACTGAGCTGGATTCTGAATGTGACCAGTCAGAATTGGATCAGGGACTGAGCTGGATTCTCCAGTGAGAATAGTCAGAACTGGATCAGGGACTGAACTGGATTCTGTGTGAGAATAGTCAGAACTGGAACACGGACTGAACTGGATATCTGTGTGAGAATAGTCAGAACTGGATCAGGGAATGAGCTGGATTCTGAGTGAGAATAATCAGAACTGGATCAAGGACTGAACTGGATTCTGAGTGAGAATAGTTAGAACTGGATCAGGGACTGAACTGGATTGTGAGTGAGAATAGTCAGAACTGGATCATGGACTGAAATGGATTCTGTGTGAGAATAGTCAGAACTGGATTATGGACTGAACTGGATTCTGTGTGAGAATAGTCAGAACTGGATTATGGACTGAACTGGATTCTGTGTGAGAACAGTCAGAACTGGATTATGGACTGAACTGGATTCTGTGTGAGAATGGTCAGAACTGGATCCAGGACTGAGCTTGATTCTGTGTGAGAATAGTCAGAACTGGATCAGGGACTGAGCCGGATTCTGAGTGAGAATAGTCAGAACTGGATCAGGGACTGAGCCGGATTCTCCAGTGAGAATAGTCAGAACTGGATCAGGGACTGAGCTGGATTCTCCAGTGAGAATAGTCAGAACTGGATCAGGGACTGAACTGGATTCTGAATGAGAATAGTCAGAATTGGATCAGGGACTGAGCTGGATTCTCCAGTGAGATTAGTCAGAACTGGATCAGGGACTGAACTGGATTCTGAGTGAGAATAGTCAGAACTGGATCATGGACTGAACTGGATTCTGTGTGAGAATAGTCAGAACTGGATCACGGACTGAACTGGATTCTGAGTGAGAATAGTCAGAACTGGATCAGGGACTGAGCTGGATTCTGAGTGAGAATAGTCAGAACTGGATCAAGGACTGAACTGGATTCTGAGTGAGAATAGTCAGAACTGGATCAGGGACTGAACTGGATTCTGAGTGAGAATAGTCAGAACTGGATCAGGGACTGAGCTGGATTCTGAGTGAGAATAGTCAGAACTGGATCAAGGACTGAACTGGATTCTGAGTGAGAATCGTCAGAACTGGATCAGGGACTGAACTGGATTCTGAGTGAGAATAGTCAGAACTGGATCAGGGACTGAACTGGATTCTGAGTGAGAATAGTCAGAACTGGATCATGGACTGAACTGCATTCTGAATGAGAATAGTCAGAACTGGATCAGGGACTGAACTGGATTCTACAGTGCGAATAGTCAGAACTGGATCATGGACTGAACTGGATTCTGTGTGAGATTAGTCAGAATTGGATCATGGACTGAACTGGATTCTGTGTGAGAATAGTCAGAACTGGATCAGGGACTGAGCTGGATTCTCCAGTGAGAATAGTCAGAACTGGATCAGGGACTGAGCCGGATTCTGAGTGAGAATAGTCAGAACTGGATCAGGGACTGAGCCGGATTCTGAGTGAGAATAGTCAGAATTGGATCAGGGACTGAGCTGGATTCTGAGTGAGAATAGTCAGAACTGGATCAGGGACTGAGCTGGATTCTGAGTGAGAATAGTCAGAACTGGATCAGAGACTGAACTGGATTCTGAGTGAGAATAGTCAGAACTGGATCAGGGACTGAACTGAATTCTGTGTGAGAATAGTCAGAACTGGATCATGGACTGAACTGGATTCTGTGTGAGAATAGTCAGAACTGGATCATGGACTGAGCCGGATTCTGAGTGAGAATAGTCAGAACTGGATCAGGGACTGAACTGGATTCTACAGTGAGAATAGTCTGAACTGGATCACGGACTGAACTGGATTCTGAGTGAGAATAGTCAGAACTGGATCAGGGACTGAACTGGATTCTGAGTGAGAATAGTCAGAACTGGATCAGAGACTGAACTGGATTCTGAGTGACAATAGTCAGAACTGGATCTGGGACTGCACTGGATTCTGAGTGAGAATAGTCAGAACTGGATCAGGGACTGAACTGGATTCTGAGTGAGAATAGTCAGAACTGGATCACGGACTGAACTGGATTCTGAGTGAGAATAGTCAGAACTGGATCATGGACTGAACTGGATTCTGCAGTGAGAATAGTCAGAACTGGATCAGGGACTGAACTGGATTCTGTGTGAGAATTGTGAGAACTGGATCAGGGACTGAGCCGGATTCTGAGTGAGAATAGTCAGAACTGGATCAGCGACTGAGCCGGATTCTGAGTGAGAATAGACAGAACTGTATCAGGGACTGAGCCGGATTTTGAGTGAGAATAGTCAGAACTGGATCAGGGACGCAACTGGATTCTGAGTGAGAATAGTCAGGACTGGATCACGGACTGAACTGGATTCTGAGTGAGAATAGTCAGAACTGGATCAGAGACTGAACTGGATTCTGAGTGAGAATAGTCAGAACTGGATCATGGACTGAACTGGATTCTGAGTGAGAATTGTCAGAACTGGATCAGAGACTGAACTGGATTATGAGTGAGAATATTCAGAACTGGATCACGGACTGAACTGGATTCTGAGTGAGAATAGTCAGAACTGGATCAGGGACTGAGCTGGATTCTGCGTGAGAATAGTCAGAACTGGATCAGAGACTGAACTTGATTCTGAGTGAGAATAGTCAGAACTGGATCAGCGACTGAGCTGGATTCTGAGTGAGAATAGTCAGAACTGGATCAGGGACTGAACTGGATTCTACAGTGAGAATAGTCAGAACTGGATCAGGGACTGAACTGGATTCTGAGTGAGAATAGTCAGAATTGGATCAGGGACTGAGCTGGATTCTGTGTGAGAATAGTCAGGACTGGATCAGGGACTGAGCTGGATTCTGAGTGAGAATAGTCAGAACTGGATCAGGGACTGAACTGGATTCTCCAGTGAGAATAGTCAGAACTGGATCATGGAATGAACTGGATTCTGTGTGAGAATAGTCAGAACTGAATCAGGGACTGAGCCGGATTCTGAGTGAGAATAGTCAGAACAGGATCAGGGACTGAGCCGGATTCTGATTGAGAATAGTCAGAACTGGATCAGGGACTGAACTGGATTTTACAGTGAGAATAGTCAGAACTGGATCAGGGACTGAACTGGATTCTGAGTGAGAATAGTCAGAACTGGATCAGGGACTGAACTGGATTCTGAGTGAGAATAGTCAGAACTGGATCACGGACTGAACTGGATTCTGAGTGAGAATAGTCAGAACTGGATCAGAGACTGAAGTGGATTCTGAGTGAGAATAGTCAGAACTGGATCACGGACTGAACTGGATTCTGAGTGAGAATAGTCAGAACTGGATCAGGGACTGAGGTGGATTCTGCAGTGAAAATAGTCAGAACTGGATCAGGGACTGAGCTGGATTCTGATTGAGAACAGTCAGAACTGGCTCAGGGACTGAACTGGATTCTGAGTGAGAATAGTCAGAACTGGATCAGGGACTGAGCCGGATTCTGAGTGAGAATGGTCAGAACTGGATCAGGGACTGAACTGGATTCTCCAGTGAGAATAGTCAGAACTGGATCAGGGACTGAGCTGGATTCTGTGTGAGAATAGTCAGAACTGGATCAGGGACTGAGCCGGATTCTGAGTGAGAATAGTCAGAACTGGATCAGGGACTGAACTGGATTCTACAGTGAGAATAGTCAGAACTGGATCAGGGACTGAACTGGATTCTGAGTGAGAATAGTCAGAATTGGATCAGGGACTGAGCTGGATTCTCCAGTGAGAATAGTCAGAACTGGATCATGGACTGAACTGGATTCTGTGTGAGAATAGTCAGAACTGGATCAGGGACTGAACTGGATTCTGAGTGAGAATAGTCAGAACTGGATCAGGGACTGAACTGGATTCTGAGTGAGAATAGTCAGAACTGGATCAGGGACTGAGCTGGATTATGAGTGAGAATAGTCAGAACTGGATCACGGACTGAACTGGATTCTGAGTGAGAATAGTCAGAACTGGATCATCGACTGAACTGGATTCTCCAGTGAGAATAGTCAGAACTGGATCAGGGACTGAACTGAATTTTCCAGTGAGAATATTCAGAACTGGATCACGGACTGAGCCCGATTCTGAGTAAGAATAATCAGAACTGGATCAGGGACTGAACTGGATTCTGAGTGAGAATAGTCAGAACTGGATCAGGGACTGAACTGAATTGTCCAGTGAGAATAGTCAGAACTGGATCACGGACTGAACTGGATTCTGAGTGAGCATAGTCAGAACTGGATCACGGACTGAACTGGATTCTGAGTGAGAATAGTCAGAACTGGATCAGGGACTGAACTGGATTCTCAGTGAGAATAGTCAGAACTGGATCAGGGACTGAGCTGGATTCTGAGTGAGAATAGTCAGAACTGGATCATGGACTGAACTGGATTCTACAGTGAGAATAGTCAGAACTGGATCAGGGACTGAACTGGATTCTGAGTGAGAAGAGTCAGAACTGGATCAGGGACTGAACTGGATTCTGCGTGAGAATAGTCAGAACTGGATCACGGACTGAACTGGATTCTGAGTGAGAATAGTCAGAACTGGATCAGAGACTGAACTGGATTCTGAGTGAGAATAGTCAGAACTGGATCACGGACTGAACTGGATTCTGAGTGAGAATAGTCAGAACTGGATCAGGGACTGAGCTGGATTCTGAGTGAGAATAGTCAGAACTGGATCAGGGACTGAGCTGGATTCTGAGTGAGAATAGTCAGAACTGGATCAGGGACTGAACTGGATTCTGCAGTGAGAATAGTCAGAACTGGATCAGGGACTGAACTGGATTCTGAATGAGAATAGTCAGAATTGGATCAGGGTCTGAGCTGGATTCTCCAGTGAGAATAGTCAGAACTGGATCACGGACTGAGCCGGATTCTGAATGAGAATAGTCAGAACTGGATCAGGGACTGAGCCGGATTCTGAGTGAGAATGGTCAGAACTGGATCAGGACTGAACTGGATTCTACAGTGAGAATAGTCAGAACTGGATCAGGGACTGAACTGGATTCTGAGTGAGAATAGTCAGAACTGGATCACGGACTGAACTGGATTCTGAGTCAGAATAGTCAGAACTGGATCATGGACTGAACTGGATTCTGAGTGAGAATAGTCAGAACTGGTTCACGGACTGAACTGCATTCTGAGTGAAAATAGTCAGAACTGGATCAGGGACTGAACTGGATTCTGAGTGAGAATAGTCAGAACTGGATCATGGACTGAACTGGATTCTGAGTGAGAATAGTCAGAACTGGATCAGGGACTGAACTGGATTCTGAGTGAGAATAGTCAGAACTGGATCAGGGACTGAACTGAATTTTCCAGTGAGAATAGTCAGAACTGGATCACGGACTGAACTGGATTCTGAGTGAGCATAGTCAGAACTGGATCACGGACTGAACTGGATTCTGAGTGAGAATAGTCAGAACTGGATCAGGGACTGAACTGGATTCTGAGTGAGAATAGTCAGAACTGGATCAGGGACTGAACTGGATTCTGAGTGAGAATAGTCAGAACTGGATCAGGGACTGAACTGGATTCTGAGTGAGAATAGTCAGAACTGGATCACGGTCTGAACTGGATTCTGAGTGAGAATGGTCAGAACTGGATCAGGGACTGAGCTGGATTCTGAGTGAGAATAGTCAGAACTGGATCTGGGACTGAACTGGATTCTGCAGTGAGAATAGTCAGAACTGGATCAGGGACTGAGCCGGATTCTGAGTGAGAATAGTCAGAACTGGATCAGGGACTGAACTGGATTCTACAGTGAGAATAGTCAGAACTGGATCACGGACTGAACTGGATTCTGAGTGAGAATAGTCAGAACTGGATCATGGACTGAACTGGATTCTGAGTGAGAATAGTCAGAATTGGATCAGGGACTGAACTGGATTCTGAGTGTGAATAGTCAGAACTGGATCAGGGACTGAACTGGATTCTGAGTGAGAATAGTCAGAACTGGATCAGGGACTGAACTGGATTCTGAGTGAGAATGGTCAGAACTGGATCACGGACTGAACTGGATTCTGAGTAAGAATAGTCAGAACTGGATCAGGGACTGAACTGGATTCTGAGTGAGAATGGTCAGAACTGGATCAGGGACTGAACTGGAGTCTGCAGTGAGAATAGTCAGAACTGGATCACGGACTGAACTGGATTATGAGTGAGAATAGTCAGAACTGGATCAGGGACTGAACTGGATTCTGAGTGAGAATAGTCAGAATTGGATCAGGGACTGAAATGGATTCTGAGTGAGAATATTCAGAACTGGATGAGGGACTGAACTGGATTCTGAGTGAGAAAAGTCAGAACTGGATCACGGACTGAACTGGATTCTGAGTGAGAATAGTCAGAACTGGATCATGGACTGAGCTGGATTCTGAGTGAGAATAGTCAGAACTGGATCAAGGACTGAACTGGATTCTGAGTGAGAATAGTCAGAACTGGATCATCGACTGAGCTGGATTCTGAGTGAGAATAGTCAGAACTGGATCATGGACTGAACTGGATTTTCCAGTGAGAATAGTCAGAACTGGATCAGGGACTGAACTGAATTTTCCAGTGAGAATAGTCAGAACTGGATCAGGGACTGAACTGGATTCTACAGTAAGAATAGTCAGAACTGGATCAGAGACTGAACTGGATTCTGAGTGAGAATAGTCAGAACTGGATCAGGGACTGAACTGGATTCTGAGTGAGAATAGAAAGTTTCGAAAAATAATTTATTCTTCAGCTGGTCTTGTTGTATTTTGAAAGCTGCCTCAGTGATTTCGCTCCTTCCGCACTGGCTGGATTCGAAGATTCGGGCCGAGGTGTTTGCAGTGAGATTGCAGAATTCCGCATTGATAAACTCAGAGCTGCCCAACGGCGCGGGTTTGGTTCGGGCGGTGCGCAGTCTGGAACTGAGCTATACTGGTCAGGAAGGCCCCAGTTTCAGTCTCCGCTTGAGTTTGCGGATTTCACCAGCGGTCAAAGCCAGAAATTGAAAGCGAGCGACCCCGTAGTGAATCATTCGCCTCCCTCGTTCCGGATGCCTCGCCTCTCTAATTGTCAGGGAGAATTCCCCAGGACAACGTCTCCCAGGACACCCCCCCACCCACCTCAGGACCTCCGCTGCCCTTGGACTCGGGGCTGGTGTCCACATCATCAGTAACTCTCTGCTTGGAGTTGAGCAGATTGGAGATCCAGGGGAAATGTTCATCTCCACCCCCTGGGCAGTAATCTGGGGGAGTCGATCGCTCCTCCCCTCTCCCTCCCATATATTAACCGCCCAATGTTCAACCCATTGATTTCAGTGGTACAAAAATCGGACGGGATCTCCAATGGGCGGGCGATTCGCTCTGTCAGATTACTGCCGGGGGAAGGCGGGGTGGGGAGATGGGAATTTACCCCACAGTGTGTGTTCGATGCGCATCAGGTGACACTGAAGTAATTTTGACTTTGGGCGATAGTGTGAAACGGACTTTAATGGAGATTAAATCAGGAGAGGTGTATAATGGACGGCTGATCAAACGTCGCCTCATTTACACTATCGCACAAAGTCAAAATTACCCCCACTGTTTCTTACTTGTTATACCTGCTAACCCTTCCTGTCTCGTAGTAGGAATTGGGATTAGAGTAGATCACTTTAGTTGAAGGGCTAGCATGGGGACAAGTGTGATGGGCCGAATTGCCTTCTTGTGCTCTAAATTCGATGATTTCTTTCTTCTTGCCAATACTTCCTCCCCATCTTCTTCCCCGTCCCCTTCCTTTCCCCTCCCCCTCCCCTACTCTTCCCTCCCTTTCCCCTCCCCTCCCTTTCCCTCCCTTTCCCCATCCCTTCCCCCTCCCTTTCCCCTTCCCTCCCTTTCCCCCCTTTCCCCTTCTCTCCCTTTCCCCCCTTTCTCCTCCCCTCCCTTAGCCCTCCCTTTCCCCCTCCCTTTCCCCTTCCCTCCCCCTCCCCTCCCATTCCCCCTCCCCTCCCTTTCCCCCTCCCTTTCCCCTCCCCTCCCTTTCCCCCTCCCCTCCCTTTCCCCCTCCCCTCCCTTTCCCCCTCCCCTCCCTTTCCCCTTTCCCTCCCTTTCCTCATCCCTTCCGCCTCCCTTTCCCCTTCCCTCCCTTTCCCCCCTTTCCCCTTCTCTCCCTTTCCCCCCCTCCCTTACCCCTCCCTTTCCCCCTCCCTTTCCCCTTCCCTCCCTTTCCCCCTCCCTTTCCCCTTCCCTCCCTTTCCACTTCCTTTCCTTTCCCCTTTCCCCCTCCCTTTCCCCCTCCCCTCCCTTTCCCCCTCCCCTCCCTTTCCCCTTCCCTCCCTTTTCCCAACCCTTACCTTGGGTACAAGAAGGCCAACAATTAATCAGGCAGGGTTCCCGGCTCTGAGAGTAACCCAGTGACACTTGCTGGAAAGAGTATGTGTTGACACTGGGCTGTGATGCCCCCCATGGTTGGAGTACCTGCTCACCCTTCCTGTCTAGACTCACACATCGGTGGTGCAGCAGTTCCTGGGCTCCAATACCTGCTCCAGTGACTATCATGGGCGGGTCTCAGTTCACTCACTTGCCTCTAAAGCAGAGTCGTCCAATACGTTCCCACTAACAGCATTCCTGATTAGTAAATAAAATATGAGTAATGGGGACCGTCACTCGTCATGTGATCTCAATACTCCTAGTCACATGATGTATGGGTGTGCACTTTAACCTTTTTGTGCTATACAAAACCCTGGTTAGACCGCACCTGGAGTACTGTGAGCAGTTCTGGGCACCGCACCTTCGGAAGGACATATTGGCCTTGGAGGGAGTGCAGCGTAGGTTTACTAGAATGATACCCGGACTTCAAGGGTTAAGTTACGAGGAGAGATTACACAAATTGGGGTTGTATTCTCTAGAGTTTCGAAGGTTAAGGGGTGATCTGATCGAAGTTTATAAGATATTAAGGGGAACGGATAGGGTGGATAGAGAGAAACTATTTCCGCTGGTTGGGGATTCTAGGAGTAGGGGGCACAGTCTAAAAATTAGAGCCAGACCTTTCAGGAGCGAGATTAGAAAACATTTCTACACACAAAGGGTGGTAGAAGTTTGGAACTCTCTTCCGCAAACGGCAATTGATACTAGCTCAATTGCTAAATTTAAATCTGAGATAGATAGCTTTTTGGCAACCAAAGGTATTAAGGGATATGGGCCAAAGGCAGGTATATGGAGTTAGATCACAGATCAGCCATGATCTTCTCAAATGGCGGAGCAGGCTCGAGGGGCTGAATGGCCTTACTCTGTTCCTATGTGCGTTTGTTGGTAAAATGGTGAGATGTAAAGCAGAGTGTGTGAGTGGTTTTTTTGGTCATTGAGTGCTTTATTCCCTTGGTTACTGAATGGTGGAGAATGTTTATTCAGTAAATATTCACGTGAACTACATTTATCCGACATTGTGAGTGTGCTTAAGGTGTTTTCCAATAAAATGAGTGCATGTGGCTAAAACGGTGTCACCATAGCAACACCTGTGGCTCGTCCGCGATCTTCTACTGGGCTAACATTGCCCCTTTATTAATGTGAACGTCAAAAAAAATACCAGACACGAAAAGGCCCCTGGTCCGTCCAGCCTGTCCCACACAACCGCGATGCCTTATCGGGATGTAAACACTCCCCAGCCCACACAGAACCTGGCGAGAGGGAAAACCAGATTAAAACCCCAGGGCCAATTAGGAATAAATCTGGGAAATTCCTCTCTGATCTCCCCCTGCCCTCCCACCCCCGCACCACCGCCTCAGGCGATCAAAACCAGTCGAGCGAGAACACATGAGTCCTGGGGGACTACCCCTCCTGTACGTCGGCGGCCACCGGACGAGCCAAGAGCCTGTCCCAGAGGCTCACACTATTCTCTGGGAAAAGAACCAGCTCCTGTACATCTCACCCTCGATCTGACCCTACGTAACTTGTAAGTGTA